>NC_133316.1:20175706-20241466 GCF_012295235.1 Primulina huaijiensis
CCCACTTACCGAATTCGAAGGTGTAGTTTTCGAAATTGCCAAGTCCTGAAGTACAACTCCCGTTGAATTTCGGTCAGACGGTGACCGAAACCTTGCAGTATTTTGCCTAGATTTATGAAGCAAATCCAGCAGCATTTCGACGTATCTTCTGATCACTCGGACTGCACGAAGCCTTCCCCCTTTTTCTTCTTGCCTTAGACGTCGAAATGGAGAGTAGAGGAGAGGAGAGGAATGAATTTTTGTGATGATTTTAGGTGTGGTCTCTTCAACATACAATGGTGTATTTATAGGTGAGATTTTGCCCTTTGAACTTCCTCATGGCCAACCCCTTGCATTCCAAGCAAGTATTAATTGTGTTCATTCATTCATCCATGCACACCAAGAGTCACTTTGGTATATCAAGGGTCATCTCTTTCGTAATAAATTCATCCATGCACACCAAGAGTCACTTTGGTATATCAAGGGACATTTCATGCATAATGAATTTGTCTCATCCCTTTGATTGTATTCGAAAATTTCGGGTTCTCACAAATGTGGTTGTAAGGGATCTCGAGATGTGCTGTTTATGCATTTTATCATTGAACGCCCTTGGTATCTACTTTTCCAGCCTTCTTACTTGCTAGTTTCTTTTCTAAGAGGTTAGTTGGGACTTGGGGGATTCAGAAACTTCGATTTGATGTTCATTAATTATGATCTAAATAACTCTTTTCTCTTGTTTACTCCTAGAAATTTATCAAGTTCTTTGAGAATGTTTAAAACAGTGTTGTTGAATGAACCACTTTATTGAAATGTTAATTTTACTGGCAAGTAATCGAACATAGAGAAGAGTGTTTGAGATAATGTTTCTAGAGTTGTTTGAGTTGGTTTTAATAGAATATCTCCTTGATTTACAAATCATATTCAATGTTTGTGCTTTTAACCATGGCATGTATTCAGGGAAGTTACTGAAGCTAGGAACTCTGAGATCAAGGCGTGGGCTCGAGTTCAGAGTCTGAAATCTTCTCTTGATGAACACAATTTAGAGTTGCGAGTTAAAGTTGCAATTGAAGCTGAGGCCAAAGCACAGCAAAGATTAGCTGCCTCAGAAACCGAGATTGCGGACCTAAGGCAGAAGTTAGATGCCTCTAAAAGGTTTGTTCCTTGTCTTTATAATGTCCGCTCAAGAATCTACCCAGATACCCCATCTTTTAGCGTTTGCTTCTTTTAATCTTCTAATAACTTGGTATGGTTTCATAAGAAGTTGATAGGTTTCGTCATTTTTTTATGATTAGGTTCTTCATTTTAGAAGTAGCAGTATTTGCTTTAAGTTGTTTTCCGTTGACCTCAGGACGAAATCAGACCCTTTTTCGTTGGATCTAATTCTTGGAATTGAGGAACATAAGTTGAAGACATGATGATTTTTTTGTCATATTGCACCTTCTTGTAATTTTGCTGTATTTCTATTACTGCAGGTTGACGTATTTGTTAGATTGATGCTTTCTGGTTTAAAGTAGACACAACACGAATGTAGGATTTGGAAATGTCTAAAGGGCATGGACTAGCTGTATCGAATTGGCCCTTGATATTTGTCTTCTCTCTCCGGACAATTGCCTGACATCGGTCAACTGTGTAACCTGTGAATTACTAAATTCCAACCATGTTACTTTGGGATAACATGTCAAATGTAGGTTGGAAATCAAAGATCATAACAAATATGAAAATTAGAGAATTTGTCGCAATAAAAACCGCAAGTTCTAATAAATTGAGGCCAGTAACTTTGGTTGCAAGGGATAGTGGCAGCAGCAAGAGAGAGTTATATTTTGATAGGGCACAAATGGCTAACTATAGCTTACAGGACGGTTGCAAAGTACACATCTGTTATGAGCCCAAGTCCACTGGGCCTAGGTACTAATGTAAATGAAAAACTCAAGATTAGATGTGTGTATCCTAGAAAAGTGAAGGGAGAAAACACCTGAGCGAGGATATAAAATGTAAGAGGGGTTGGTAGTATGGGCATTCAGATATTACTTGTTGAGTGAGTTATACTCTGGGTGGTTTCATATTTCAGTTCAATACAATATTCCATTTCTTCGTGATTGATCTTTTCCTTCCATATTGTATTGCATATTGTTATTGTGAGTCATAACATTGGTCCAACTTGCCGGATTCGAGGATGAGAGGAAAGCAATCGCAACATTCGATCGGAAGCTAAGTGTGAAGCGATGGAAAAATTTGTTATTGGTTTGCTAGACAACATGTTGCAAGTCCAGGGTAGATTGGATAAAATAGATAAGTCAGTGGAAGTTCGGAATTGAGAAAGATGATGGAGCAGATAACGAAGTATCAGATGGGGATGGCAGCAGAGAGCAATAAAAATGATTACCAACAACATGAAGGTTCTGGGTTTAAGGACAAGGGAGCGGGTGATGGAGAGACGGGTGTAGGTGGGCAGGAAGAAGTGCATGGAGAGGTAAAACAAGCATTGAGGAGGATTGAGTTACCTGGGTTTGATGGAGAGGATCCAATGGGCTGACTGGGGAGGATGGAGCGATACTTTGAAATACATGGTACGCCGTTCGGATTCAGGCTCAAACTAGCTCACATCTGTATGCAAGGATCCATTGTGCATTGGTTTCGATGGACAAATACGAGAATCCCTAACTTGAATTGGGATATATTTTCTGAGGAATTAATTAAGCGGTACAGTGGGTATGATGCCAATCCCTTTGACTTAATGGCATCGCGGAAGCATGGGCAGCAAATGATCGATTCATATGTTGAACAATTGAGATGTTAATCGCTCAAATCGGCGATGTGCCTGAAGACCAGAGCCTCGGTTATTTTCCTAGTGGGTTACGAGAAGAAATATTATGGAGAATGATTGTCCATAGTCCTCGCTCAGTGGATTGAGCAATTATGTTAGCAAGAGGATTGGAGATGGAGTTGTACGGGAAGGTGTTGGATAGGGGAAGAGCTAAATCCAATTTGGGCTTGGGTTAGGAGCAGAAGGATGGGACAAATTTGGGCGGGCCAAATCAGCCCGATTTTATGAAAGGGACCACCACAAATTTAGCCCACTCACAACTAATAACGTGAAGGGAGTCACTCCGGACGATTTCTCACATAGCAAGCAGACTACACCAAATTTCTTATGGCGGGTCGGGGGTTAATTCGGTCGGAGGAGGGGTGTAATGATCGGAACATCGGGGCTAGGGTTCCGATTCCAAGGAATAAGAATGGCAGAATTATACCCCATCAGGAATTCTTACAAAGACGAGAATAAGGCTTATGTATCAAATGCGGAGAGCCCTCTCACCTTATGCACTGATGCGCCAACAAAAATTTGAGGGTAACGATTTGGCAGAAAAAGATGGGAAAGGTGAGGAGTTAGATTCAGCAGAGATACATGAAGAAATAGCGCATGCCAACGGTGAAGGGGAGGGAGAGTGGAAACATCTAATACAGAGTATAATACTTTGGAGTTGCCTTTGTATTCAGTAAATGGGATTAATCAACCACAAACCTTGAAGGTGAAGGCAATAATGGGCGGGGCGAGGTAGTTGCGATGGTGGATAGTGGAGCAATCCACAATTTTGTTTCTAAAAGCTTGATTGCAGGATTGTGTTTTGTTGTCGATGTGAGTGTGCATTTTGGAGTGTGTCTCGGTGATGGTTGTCGCATTTCATGTGAAGGTGTGTAAAAACTTGGAAGTGGATTTGGGGCAGTGCCAGATTCAAATTGAGGGATATTTGTTTGAGATGGGGTAATAGATTTGATTTTCGGGGTTGATGGGCTTCGAACTTTGGGGGATGTCATGTTAAATTGGACTAAGATGCAAATGAAATTTAGCTGCAACTCGCAGATGGTGATTCTACTGGGAGATCCATCCCCTGGTAGATTACTAGTATCCTTGAAGTCAATTGGTAAAATTAGTGAAGTAGAATTTTGGGGGGCATTATTGTTGAAGTCGAGTAACAGTGAGGGAGATGAACTACAGGCTGGGAACAGAAAGCATGAAGAGGAGATTAATAGCCTCTTTATTAAATATGAAGGGGTATTTCAAGGTTCACATGGGTTACCCCCGAGTAGGAGTAAGGATCATGCTATAATTATTAAAAATGGACTTGGCGCAGTGTCGGTGCGGCCATATCCTTATTCTTATCATCAAAAGGACGAGATTGAACGCATGGTAATGGAGATGTTCAAATCTTGTGTGATTCAGGCGGGGTAGCCCATATTCAAGCCAGGTTATACCAGTTAAAAAGGACGGCAGATGGTATTTATGTGTCAATTGCAGGGTCTTAAACGACATCACAATTTCTGATAAATACCCGATTCCTGTGGTCAAAGAGTTATTTGATGAGTTGCATGGGGCATAACATTTTTCTAAGCTGGATCTTGGATCTGGATATCACGAGATCCGTGTCAAGACTGATGACATACAAAAACCAGCATTCAGGACGCGTGCGGAGCATTACGAGTTCCTTGTCATGCCGTTTGGACTAAAAAGAGCTCCAGCTATTTTCTAAGCGACGATGAATGAGGTGGTGTATGGGCGGAAACCACCTAATGTAATTAGGTTTCTGCCAGGGGACGGCTATGGCATCAGTCTCGCTGGTCTTAATTGATAGAGATGAACTTCTAAGGCAGCTCAAGTATAATCCGATCGAGCTCAGCAACATATGATCAAGTATGCTAATACAAATCGCATGGAGGTATCATTCCAGGAAGGGGATATGGTGTTCTTAAAGTTGCGCCCTCATCGTCAAAATTCTATCTGTGCCAGAGTGTTTCAGAAGCTAGGAGCTAGATTTTGTGGACTTTTTAAGGTCATCAAGAAAGTGGGACATGCTGCTTATCTTTTGCAATTGCCTGAGGAGTAGAATATTTTGGGTAGCAGAACTAAACAGATAAAAGGGAAGCACTGCAAGCAGCTTCTTGTGCATTGGAAAGGAAGAACCGAAGAGGATGCTACTTGGGAAAGCATAGACGAGGTCACATTTTAGCCTTGAGGACTAGGCGAGTTTTGAAGCGGCAGGAAATGTTATGATACCAAGTTAGACATGGGAACGGTTTGGGTTTGACCCGGACACGGACCGTGGTCAACGTACCGATTAACCGGGTCAACGGGTCTGACACGTGACCATAACCATAACCGCCCATATGCAGGCCGGCTACGGTTTTCAGACCTAGAACCTGTTGACCCGGCGGGTGGGTAGTATGGGCATTCAGATGTTACTAGTTCAGTGAGTTACTAGCATTCTGTTAGGGACAGAGAGACCGCACAGAGCAATTATACTCTGGTTTCATATTTCAGTTCAATACCTTATTCCCTTTCTTCGTGATTGAACTTCCTTCCACATTTGAATTGCATATTGTTATTGTGGGTCATAACATCATTTTGTTTTTCAATGTATGATTACTGAATTTGGTTGGTGCAATAAACATAAATTTTTTGCTCTTGAGAATTAGTAAATATTCTAAATTGAAAATTTTTGTTTGCTGACTAATCTTGTAGTTTTTCTTCTCCGAGGTTTCAGGGAAAAATCAAGACTTTCTGATGTCCTAAAATCCAAACACGAAGAAACTGAGACATATCTTTCCGAGATAGAGGTTTCTGTTCTAGAAGCTTCTGTAAATATTTGTTCACTTTGACGCAAACAACGCAACATGATCTCTGATTATGTTAACTTTTATTGTTACAGACAATTGGGCAAGCATACGATGACATGCAGACTCAAAACCAACAGCTTTTGCAGCAAATCACCGAGAGAGATGACTATAATGTGAAGGTAATCACTTACTCGGTCTTCCTAATTTAGCTCGATTTCTAGAGACCAACCTCTAATTGTTGATTCAACAACATGAGATAAAAGTTATAGGAGGACGTTTATTACATTACAGTTATTATTAACTAGATTCTCCTAATGAGTTGCTTTGTCTGTGCTATTGCTTTTGCGACACTTAAAACTCATTCAAATGTTTCTTTTGAGTATTATTCAACAACTAGATAAATCATTCAAATGTTTGGCTTTTAAGTACTGTTCAACAACTGAGATTTTTGTAGTGTGTGCATTATGTTATGCCATTCCAGACCTAGTGAGCCAGTTTGACTATCAGTTTTTTCCTCTGGTTTGATGGTATTGCAGCTTAGAGTGTTCAACACATTTATTAGTAGTTTCTTTAACATACTACTTATTGGAAGATTCATCTGGCCATTTTTGCTTCTGCATCAGCTTGGTTTGGAAGGTGTTCAGGCAAGGCAAACAAAGTCTGCTCTGCTCATGGAGAAGCAAAAATTGGAGAAAGCCGTACAACAGACCAAGACAACTATAGATTTTTATGACTTAAAAGCTGGTAGAATTGAAGATCAGGTAATATAAGTTTCTTATGTAGTACTGAACGCGATTTACTTTGTTCAGACAACAAAACTCAAGATTTTCCACTGCAGTTGAAAGCCCAATCAGATCAAATTCAGAGACTAACTGAAGATACAGTCCGAAATGCTAACAACTTAGAAAATATCCAAAAAAGACTGTCAGACACGAGAAAATCATCTCAGCAGCTGATGGAAACGCTTGAAGGAGCACAATCTAGAGTTGATGGGAGTCGAGTATGTCTTGCCGAGCTGCAGATAGAACTAGAGAAAGAAAGGTTTCGGTGTTCTTTAATAACCATTTCCATTTTATGCCAAAACCTTTTCATTTCCAGCTTCATGAACAGTTCTATTGGTTAGGTTTGAGAGGAAAAGAGTTGAAGAAGACATAGAAGCTCTGAGGATTAAAGTCAAACATCTGAAGTTGCAACCGGGCTCCTCTATATCTGAAAAGCTTCAGCAGGAACTTAGGGAATACATGGATATACTGAAGTGTGGCATTTGCCTTGATCGGAGAAAAGAGGTATGGCTTTTTATATCTTCCAACATGTTTTATTGTAGTCGTGGATGAAATGAACATCCAAGCAACTGGGGATGTTTAAAGTGTTTTCCAAGGTTTTCTGTACAGTTTTCTGCCAATTTTGGGTCTGCAAACATGGAGCTTTCCAAAACTTTCATACTGTGTTTGAGATCCAACAGATCTCAGGATAAATTTTTTTGATTAAAAATTTATTCAATATATGTTAATACTATTTTTATATAATTTAATAATATTCCTGAATTTAATAATTTTATAATGGGAATATGAAATTATGAAAAGAATCGAAATATTTCAAACCAAAAACTCAAGCTAGCTCGACCCAGCTAACTTTGCACCCTTATATTTCTTTTCCTTCTATTTTTGTTTTTTTAAAAACTCTTATCCTTCTATTTGGTTTATGAGCAAATGGATGAATCTAGCCTTTCAAATTTTCAGTGTAACCAGCTGCCCCTGTATTTCACATGCAAAGCTTATAAGTAAAAATGTAAACTTTGCATGAATTTAAATTTTAACATCAGCATGGTAATGTGGTGCTCTGTCCGAAATTTATCATGGATGAGAAAATGGTTGTGGCAGATATGGTTGAATGTAATTCGTTATGTAGAACTAGCCCATCGTCCCTTTTGCATTGACGATTTTTTTTTGCCCTCGATTATTGACACATTTTGCTCAATTTCTTCCATATGAGCAGGTTGTTATAACAAAATGCTATCATCTGTTCTGTAATCCTTGTCTGCAAAGAATTATTGAAACTCGTCACCGCAAGTGTCCAGTATGTGCTGCAAGTTTTGGGGCGAACGACGTCAAACCTGTATACATCTGATCAGAAATTCTTGAATATTTATCATTGATTCCACGTACCATGTTCACATGACCAAATAGCTGTCCATTTGCTTCCACCCAAGAACAAATATTCCTGTCTCAAGATTGCAAATCAACACAGAATTGCCGATTTTTTTCTTAAAGAAAATTTCTGCATTTTTATATACATTACCTTGGTAATGATTAGTGTTATAGATGCAATATGTCGTAGATTTTGGGTCGTTGTATAAGTTGGAAAGTTCGTGTTTCATATATTCATAGGCAGCTCGCCGAAGGTACAGTAGTTTTAGCAAGGATTAGAGAGCTTTGTTCGAGTATGTTTTCACATTTCTTGATGCATTCATTGTACAGATTGTGTTTCTACGCTCTTCGTTTTTGTAGTTTCTGTAAAAGAAAGTAATGTTCGGAAAATGCTAACGTAGTACAATATATATCTACGCATAATATATAATTCATATATCATAAATCTTTCCTCATAACACAAACAATGTATAAATCTATTGCTATTTATTAAACTTGAATGAGAGACTACTTTTGGTACGTCGTCGACTCACCAAAAATCTATTCCAAGTTTGCCCATAGTCTATTTAATGCAGTTTAATTTTATTTAATAAATGTCTAGACTTAATTACCCCTAAAAAATATATTTACATGGAATTTTCCAAGGAAAAATGAAAACAAAGCCTGGCTGAGCTAGATGAATCTTGGTCGGACGGGATGGATCTTGACTGGGTTAGATGAATCATGGGTGTACGAGAGGACTCTGGCAAGGTGAGAGGAACCCTGGTCGGGTGAGAAGACCCTGGTCGGGCTAGATGAATCCTGGCCGGGTAGCCTGAACCCTGGCTAATTGATGATGTCCGGGTTCTACTCAATTTCCCAAGTACAACTTGGAATCTGGTCCTGCTTTTGGTCCTCTCTTCATGCCCGAGTCCGAGGATGACCATGAACTTTCTAGGACATCACCATGCATGGATATCTCATATTTGTGTTTCATTATGATATGTCGAATTTAATGTTGATTGATTTTTATTTAATTGATTTGATTTAGTTTCTCTCGTCTTTTTCTTTCACAATTTTGTTTCATGCATATTGGAGCAGGTTCTCTTTCAGATCTGGACCTTAGGAAGGACCTCCTGAGTTTTTGGAAGTCGGTATCAGCTGTGGGGAATAAGCAATATATTTTACTTCGAGCCAGTTTCAAAATGGCAAAAATTCATAGTAAGTTTTAATGAAGTGTAATGTTTTTAATTAATCATGTGTACTTTAATTCACCCTATTGATTTGGATGCTCGTTTGAAGCATGTTTGGACCTTGATAAAATGTGCAGACAATATATTTGTCAGTTTCACCATTGATGAACTTTTACACTTGACCTTATTTGATTGATTGCCTTTCAACTTAATTTACTCATGGAGCAACCGAATTAGCCTTACCGGGTTATTATTAAAGAGTCGATTTGAACAAGTATAACTTGACCTGATTTTAGACGTGTTGTACTTTTGGCGGTATTACGGAGTTAACCATGTCCGAGTTAACGTTGTTGAGATATTTTATACAACGTTAAAACCAACCAGTACATAAAATTTCAAATAACTATTCACGAGTTTCATTAATAATTGTAATATTTTTTTTTAAATTTTTAGTCAACACCCTCTTTGGATAAATTGATAATCTTCGAATATGGATCACTTTTTTTTCCTCTAAAGATTAATTAGCAATGGACGACAAGAGTGTTGACATTTTGTGGAGATTGAGTATTTCTCCAAATTATAGATTTTCAATTCTGGGAGTTAGATCCACTGTTGTGGTATAAGATGCATTCGATGAAATGGTTAACTTGAAGATTTCACGTGTACTCCGATCATATATATTCGTGAACACAAGTTGTTTGTATAGCTTTGGATTCATTGAAATGATTGTATTTTTAAATACTGAATATGAATATTATTTGTGCATGCAAGGGTGGTAATTTCATGACAATGTTTCAATGATTCTTTATTCTTTTTTAACAACGAATCTGCTATCGCTATTTTTTATACGCTCTGTGTAAACATTCGGGCTATCAGTAGCCTGTAAACTACGTTGATCAAGTAAATTAACTACACTAAGTAAGTCTTGTGTGACAGAATCAAACTGAGAAGACAAAAAGCAAGAAGGTTTCGAACCCGTGACTTCTCGACACAGTTCGACCAGACTCCTACCATCTCAAGTATCTTTTTTGATGTTAAATGATTATTTACTTCCCATGTCATGATGCAAAATGCAACATATATTATTTTGTAATAATTACAAAATATAATATATTACTTCATGTTTTGTTGATTTTGTAAATTATCATGATTAAATCGATTATTTCATAGAAAAGAATATATTATTCATAAATAAATCGTGATATTTTCAAAGGTAAAAAAAATTCCAAAAATTCTCATTTAGAGAAACATAAATCCCCACAACGTAGAAAAAGTTCACCTTGTTTTAAGAATTATATATAAATAAAGGAGTAAGTCTCTTGTGAAACGGTCTTACGAATCTTTATTTTTGAGACGAGTCAACGATACCGATATTCACAATAATAAGTAATACTCTTAGCATAAAAAGTAATATTTTTTCATGGATGACTCAAATAAGAGATCCGTCTCAAAAAATACGACCCGTGAGACCGTCTCACAGAAGTTTTTGCCCATGTGTTTAGGCTATCTCCAACAACAAAATCTATTTTGGTGCAAATTTCACACTAAAATAATGCGATTTCTGCACCAAATACAACATCCATCTCCAACCCATTTACTTCAAATCTCACAAAAAAAAAATATTCTCGAAAGATTCTTTTTATTTTACATATATTAATTATTATCTTCTATTTAATATATTTTTAATTATGACAAATGTGTATATTATATAATCAATATTATATTATTAATAAATTTAAATAATAATATTTAAGTTTATAATTTAATTATATAATTTGAATGACTATGTTCATCTCACAAATGATCAATTAAAATATTTCGTAATACGAATTGAACATCTTATATTAAACTATATTATTTATAAATCATTAAATCAAATTATTCTTTTATTATTAATAATTAACATAAATAAATAAATATTTAAAAAATCAATAATTATTATTTTAAATTTTTATGTTTAGATATCTCATTATTAAAATAATAAAATAAATGTTTTATTATTATTTAAATAATATTTATATTTAAAAATAAATAATAAAATTAATATATATTTATAATAATTAAAACAAAAAAATTAAAACAAAAAAGTGACTCTGCGCCAGCACTTTTTTGCTCCATTTTGGCGTTAAAATACTATTTTGGTGCAAAGGTTGAAGATGTTCTTAGGCTTTATTTTTAATTCGTCTCAATTATATAGTTCAGTTTTCGTATTTGATATTATTTTCTCACTCTTTTACCGATCTATATTCATTTAATTTGCTTTCCAACATTTTTTTAATTGCCTAATTAAAACATTCATTAAACAAGAAGAAATCTCTTTATAAAATTTATTTTTTCAATTATTTTCTTAATCTAATTAAAAACACATCAAAACTAAATATATTGGACGATGGGAGTATTAAATTTTGTGTTTGGATAATTTAATAATTTAAAAGGCGTGACGTTTCATCTACCAGACATCAAGCTTTCATATTATCGCGATAAGGACCACGTGCCTGATGATTCATGATTATTATTAATGACTTTGTTCAATAATTATTGCTCCAAACTTATTTTCCAAAAATAAAAATAAATAATTTTCCAAAAATAAAAATAAATAAATTATGAGTCGATTCACTAGTGGTAAGGTCGTCCAGCTTGGGTTTTCACTATATATATTTTCTCCTTTGATTCTTTTTAATTAATATTTTACATTTTATATAGAATAATTTATACATTCATTTATATAAATATCATATGACCTCCCTCAGGGGAAAAAATTTATATTCTCTTCGTCTTAATTATTTAAGTTTTTTAAAGTTATTCCAAATATATAATCCAGTTTTTCCACTTAGTAGCATTTTTTAAGTTTTTTTTAATAATATATCAATGTTTTGGAAAATATGCAGTCATTTTTTGAATGAATTAAATACAGGCAAAATAAGAATTTTGTTTGTAAATTTTTTTTTTTCAATTTTTTTAGTATGTGTGAAAAAATAAACAAACCTATGATATTTTTTTTCTAAAACTGCTTTCAAAACATTTGATATTATAAAAAAAATCAAATTTTATTTCAGAAAGAAGATATGAGACGCATAAATTTCATCGTAATATGTATCAATAGCAAGTAGTAAAGGAATAAACTATCGTACAAGAATAATGTTAAATATACAATAAAGATATTGCATAATAAATATATTTACAACAATTATATCAAGAGATTTTGTTATTATCTTATAACATTTTATATTAAATTTATCATGAGATTTTGATAAATAAAATAATTGTATTTGATTTTTACATTGTAAAAATTGTTGTACAAAGCTCGTTAAAGTAGACGATACTGGAGTTATCAAAGTACATAGGAATTAGGATAAAACCAAGATTTTAATTTCATGATATTACAAGATTTGGTAAAGAATATATTATATGTTACCATCCATCAAGTAAAATCGCATAAAAAACATAATTTACATGTTTTTTCCCTTGAAAGGGGAAATAAAAAGTTCTTGTTTAGTGCGCATAAGCTTGGAGAAAATGACTACTTTAATTTGGTAATTGTTAATTCGAAATTCTTGACGAGGGAGATAATTTTTTGTCTCGCATTGTCCCAAATATATTGTTCGATTTTTGTATTTAGTAGCACTTTTTCTTAATTTTGTTTTACAAATATACTCATACTCACTAAATGTTGCAAAACGTGACACCATATTTTGAATGAATTAAATGAGGGATAACATAAGGAGTTAATTTGTAAATTTTGATTTTCCAATTTTTTTTTAAATCCGTGTAAATAAAAAATAAAATAACATATATATTTGAGACTGACGGAATAATAATTTTATTTATATATACATAAAAAGTTGTAAAACTTTTAAGGCTACGTTTGGTTGAAAGATAAAATAAACTAATGATTAATATGTAAATGATAAAAAAAAAATTGTGATAGAAATGTAATATATGATGTAAAATAGTATTATGTTTGGTATGATTTTTAAGTATGGATAATTTTGAATTTTTTGATGAAATGACGAAATTGCCCTTTTCTTTATTATTTTTTTCTTTACTCCGGCGACGGCTAGCGGTGGTCCGGCGACGGCCCGGCAACGGAGGTGGTCTGACGGTCACGGCGGCGCGGTCCGGAGGCAGGTCGGCGGTCCGACCGTCGGACGGAAGCGGCGGCTGGCGGTAGTCGGCCGGAATCGGCGGCGGCGGCGGGTGGCCGGTGGTGGGCGGTCGGTGGAAGGAAGTGGTGGTGAGTTTGGATTTAGGAGAAGGATAAAATTGAAAAAATATGATGAATTAAGAGTGTGATAAATAATCCTAGGGGATGAGGAGATATTATTTTAACCTACCTAATATAACCTAATCATTCATAGGAGGGATTGACTTAGTTAAATAAAAAACGTACCAAACGAGTGATTATATGGGTTAAAAAAAATAAACTCACCTAATCAAACGAACCAAACACTGCCTTAATTGTATAATTGAATGATTGAACCAACCCACCCCTCTCTCTCCTTGATTATGATATTATGTGAGCTATTTATCAATCAACGTAGAAGCATATGTAAACAAATATTTTGTTATTTGGAGATTAGGTAAAAACTCGTGTGAGACGGTCTCACGGGTCATATTTTGTGAGACAAATTTCTTATTTGGGTCATCCATGAAAAAGTATTATTTTTTATGCTAAGAGTATTAGTTTTTATCATGAATATCGGTAGGGTTGACCCATCTCACAGATAAAGATTCGTGAGACTGTCTCATAAGATACCTACTCTTTGGATTAATAAGTGATTACTATATAGTCGTGATTACTTAAGCCATGTCGATTATATATATTATATACGAATTAGAAATTATAATCTCTAATGGAAATTATCATTTCGATACGTAAGGAATTAAACAAGGAAGATTACCCTTTAATTACCTTGTGAAATTATTATTGCTTTCTTGAGTATTTCATCTAACATTAGATTACGAATTTGGGCAGCCTAAATTCTTAAAAATGCTATAAATTAAATATTTTATACAATTTTTTTTATAAAAATTTACAGTAAAAATAATTTAAAATAAAAATGAATTATTAACTCAATGCAATTCATTTATGTTAAGATTGACTTAACTTCTCTTCTACAACCACAAAAAAAAAAATCATAAAATTTGGCCACTCTGAGCTAACAAAAGCATGCTAAGTCAAACAAATGACAATTAATGCATTATTATAACGTTGGTAAATGGTTGGAAGGAGTAATTTTTCAAAGGTCAAACTCTATTCTAAGTAAATGACTCTCTCAAATCCCGAAGAATCAGACGATTTTAAGTTACAAGTCTTTTTATATTTTTTATTTTCCGAGCACAACTGAACTACGCCGGATCTTGCTCCGTCGTCGAGTCGATCGCCATGGTTACCGATCGATCGGCTTGTATGTGAAAGGCATTATCATGTTAATCATCACTATAATTAAATTATCTTCAACATTTATCATATTAATGCAAGATATTTTGGGGCCAAAGAGATCAAATTTGTCGTTCAATTTATATATAAAAAATACCCAACTAGATATTTAAAGTTTGTTAATACATCATTAAGAAATAGACTATGAATTAAATAGGAGATGGTGATGATGAGGTCACCAATCACTAATCAAGTAATTATAACACACAAACAAAATTTTTTTTTTATATGTATAAAAAAGCTATAATATAATCGCTCTAACGATTTTGCGTTTGTCAACTTATACTTATTTCTTGTATCATATGAATTCTGCAGCATGTATAATAATTGGACCGTCTCTTAAATATTTAAAAATTTATATATTTTAGGTTAAAGTATGACTACTCTCTACTTTAGGTAGCTTGAGTTAATTATAAATTAGATTTATTAATGGCAAGATTATAATTTGGAATATATTAATAATAATGACCAACTTTAACATAAGTGTATATATATATATATCCTTTAATAACAAACTTAAAAATGGATTTGTCATAAACAAAAATATTTCTATAAGAATATCTTTTAGAGAGATGGTTAACTAATAGATCGATGGACAAGTAATTCGACTCANTAATTAATTAATTGATTAAACTGTTCGGTGCAAACTTGAAAGCAATGACTAAAATTTTCTAACAATCCCATAAAAATGGATCTTCAACCCGGAATCCTATGTCGGATCCAGCCAGCTGCCATGAAGAAGCATAATAACAGTATATATCACTATGATCTATATTACTATCCAGGCCTAAATCTGGCAAGTCGAAGAAAGTATCATCATCATGAGTCGTTGAATCCGAGTTTCTTGATTCTTGACTGTGATGCAGTGCTAAATGCGTGGAGGAGTGAGAACTGGGCAGCACGGCTCGGTCCGACTCGGCTAGTTCGGCTTCTTCGGGAAACATGGTTGTGGCGGCTTTCGCTGCAGCGGCTTGTATGTCCTTAGGCGCGGTGGAGGCCGGGCGGGGGAACTCATGAGCCAAGTGTGGGAAATTGAGACAAGCCGAGTTGCCCTTTATGGCCAAGGCCGCCACGTCGTGTGCTCGAGCCGCCATTTCGGCGGTTTGGTAAGTCCCGAGCCATATTCTTGATTTCTTCCTTGGCTCCCGGATCTCACACACCCATTTGCCCCAGTTGCGCTTCCGGACACCGCGGTAGGTCGGATGCTTGATGCCGCCGCCGCTCGTTTTCCGCTTGGCATCTCGATAATTGCGTAATTTCTTTGTGACAGTTCGAGATTTGGAACACTTTTTTGAGCCCGTTGTGCTTTGTGGTCCATCAATTAACGAAGAGTTGGAAGAGGTGGAAGGTGAAATCGAAGATGCAGAAAATGACGCGGAGGAGGAAGCACCTGCGGCGGCGTGGAAATTAGAAACCTTGTCTTGAGTTACGTGCACCAACAATGTTTCTTCCATGTTAAATCTATCTAGCTAGTAGCTGACACAGAATGTAAGGAAACGGAAAATAGGATTCTTCCACAAGCTCAATTACATTTATATAACGATTACCTTTAGATACAAATATCTATAAATAGTTTTTTTTATATTATCTATCAATAATGTCACATTCACGTATTAGATACGATAAATATATTA
Organism: Primulina huaijiensis; assembly: GCF_012295235.1. Classification (NCBI taxonomy): domain Eukaryota; kingdom Viridiplantae; phylum Streptophyta; class Magnoliopsida; order Lamiales; family Gesneriaceae; genus Primulina; species Primulina huaijiensis. The sequence goes on from NC_133316.1 coordinate 20,191,692, forward strand.
AAATTATATATCTAATTCAATGATAGATAAAAAAATGAACACGGTAGGTGAACAACATATAAAAACTATATCTACATGCAGTAATAAGCATTAAATTTATTTTGATTTTCTTAAAGAATATGGATCACATGATACCTTTTAAATTTAAATCAAATGGCGATTATCAAATCGGCTAACGTTACAATTGATTCAACATAATTAATTTGTAAATAAAAAATATGTTTATTTATGTGTCCTAAACACTGGAATCAAAATCATCAATAAGAAGAATTAGAAGCATCAATACAAACCCCCTAATTAATAATATGGTGTCTGATAGCATGCAAGTTGTTGTGCCGACTAATTATATATATATATTAAATATTAATAACAAGCCATTACTAATGTATGGACCATGGACTAACAAAGTCACATACGTTGTTGGGTGTAAAAGGGCCCATCTTATTTTGTGTCCATTCAATGTTTTCACATGCAAAAACGGGTAGGGGCCATTGTAGGGATATAAACATGTGGAATCATCAAATATCATATGACGAGTCATTGTATTTATACTTATATATATATGTATATACATATGAATATATACTACATACAATAAGCCATTAATTGTAAAAAAAATATATTTGGTACTACTATTCCTTTATTATTTATACTAAGTCTGGACGACGTCTGAACGTCTCTAAAACAATATCGTTTGGTTCAAACGATAAAATATTAATTTTTTTCACATCCTTGTTTTCATGACTTGAGTTCTATGATATTTTGAACTCTATATCATTTTATTATCAGTATCTTTCAATTTGTTATCTTCGTGTTATACATCTCATTTTACAAATCAAACAATGTCTAAAACAATCTACCATACACAATTCCGAATGTGCTCACCTCGCAACTATTTAAGGTTTTTTTTTTTTTTTTTTTTTTTTGTCAAACGGGACGTCGAAGAAATTGTCCTTCCCAAGATTTCAGTTAGTGAACATGTGGACACTAGAAAATACAATAAATACACCAAAAATATTGGACCCATCTTGCTATATATATATATATATATATCTTGACCATTTTAATTAAAATAAGGAAAAAAAAACAAGAAAATTGCTTGCTAAAATCGAGCCACATTAATTGAGGAATCCCCGGTCAGCTGCAAAATCTCAGCAATTCAGTTCCAGAAATTTGATACATCAATAATTAAATTTAAAACATATTTCTAATTAATTTGGTTAGATTTTTTTTATTCCATGTAAAAATTGTTAAACAAATCAAATGAACCAAATCAATGGTGGCATTTTTAGAGTGTAACATTTAAAAATAATCTAATGGAAGGTAATAAAGTACCAAAATTCAATGTCATTATTATTAATTAATGGTAATAAAATTAATATAATATCCCATCAACCCATATTATATTTCGGAAAATTGAAGCAATTGAGTCCGAAAATTAAACCACCTGAATATCCTATTGAACTGCATAATTATGAGACACATGGCTCACGTTCAAGTGGGTCCATACTTGTCCCCTTAATTGTATATATAATTTAAAAATAATGATGCATCGGATACCAGACCCGATAAAGACATGTTCCGTACCCGAATAACCCAAAGACTAAAGCCCATTGTAAAGCTTGGCCCGTATCTGATACAAGGCCCAACACTTATCAAGGAAGTCTAATTGATCTCACCTCAAGGATCACTTCACAAAAGAAAATGGCCCCGATAACCGAGCTCATATCACGGTCATCCGAGTCGAGCCCATTGTAGATAAAGTCTTCTAAATATATATATATAAAATACACAAACAAATCTTTTGTTATAAAGAAAAAATCTCGAATATAATCATCATATATTCAAAGTTCAAAATCTAACAAAGATGAAGCATATCATGATTTTACACATTAACTCATTCTTATTGCTAATTCAAGGGAATTTAGTAAATACGATATTGGTTTTCTTGATAGGAAAGATGAGCATTTCTCGGCATGTGAAGAAAGGTACAACTTACTTGCACAATGGTTCGTCGATAAAGATCTTAAATCTTTTGGTACGTGGTCTTTTGTGACAGCCAATCTTTTACTTTTGCTAGTCTTCTGTGTCAAATCTAAAGCCACATTTCGATGTTCATCAAATGTTCTATTATAAGATACATTCACATATTAAATGTGCGAAAGTTCAAAGTGCATACGGCGGATTTCCAGTCACAATAATATCATATGTTTTGAGGTATGTCATTACCTATAACGCCACATTCATATATTCTCTACTTGTCTTATAAACTGAGTGGATTTGTCACGTGTTCGGTGATAAGACATGTGATATAGCAAAGGATGCAGCATCAAACGCAACCAAAGAAACGAACAGGAACAACAGAAAAAGACAATGGCTCTCACAATACAAAACTTTTCCAATTGATTCCACATTTATTCTACAGCATTGCAAATATCAGTTGTCACAAACGGTGGAACATGTGATAAGAAGATAGAATTGAAAAACTCATGTATTACTAATACTTGAAATAGATAATGAAATGGGTAAATACCGTATCTGCTGAGTGAAAATCCACATTATAGTCTAAGTGTATCGATATTTCGCTTTCCTTCCGGCCCTTTTGTGTACCATGATGAATAATAATCTCCATAAACCACTTGATGATACTTGGGCGGCTCAAAAGCTGGGCGCATGATCTTTGTTTTTGCAGGGTCGTGAAATGAGGAAACAGATAAACGTGCTTTTTTAACATTCGTTATAGCCCGATGGACAGCACTTTTATATTCTCCATTCGTTATAATCTGAAAGTAAAAGACAGTTCTAATTCAAATAAAATAGACAGAAATTACAACTTCTTTGAACATGATTGTTTACACACCCACACATTTGTCATACGTTAATGCAACAGATATGATAGACAAAGACACAAGAAAGTGGATATCAAATACAAGGTACTGATGATGATTCCAGATAAAAATACAACTACTATATATATTATACCATTTTAACTGAAAAACTTACAAAATCTCTCCAAAATTTGCACGATATAAGACAAGAAAAACCCAAATATCAATTGAATCATTTCCTAATATACCTAGCCTAAAATGCTTTCAGAATGCGCACAATCAGTGAATATGGATATGCATACGTACATGCATAAACAGATCATATACATTCATGTTCTCCAGTTTTATGCTTGCGTTCAAGGAAAAGTGATATAAAGTGGTCATGGGACAACAGTATAGCACAAATGTAATGGGTGTTACAGTGGCCGAACATCCATGATATTACAATTCAAAACTATATGCTATTATATCACTTGGCACCCGACTAATTTCATTCGAGCAATTAAACTTCTCTCAAACACCACATGTATACAATCCGATTAACCGCATATTCTACATTCGAGATTTAAAAAAAAATTGCAGGTCATAATGAAAAACATATGAACTTACTGATAGCAGATGCTCACAGACTTTTGAGATAAAAGCAATGACAATGAAGATTACCTCAGTTTGGTCAGACAAAATAACTATAATAGCATGCGGTAATGGATTGATGGGTATCCATTCTCCATCTTTCAAGACCTCAAGGCCGCCAATGTCATCTTGAATGATAAGTGTGATGGCACCGATATCAGAATGTGATTGTAATCCAAGAGTAAGCTCGGGTTGTGGACAAGGAGGGTAGTAGCTAACAGTGATGTTTTGATAGAATTCACCAATACCATCTTTAATTGATGAAGATGGTAAGCCTAGGCTTTCAGCGATCAAACTGAGTAGTTTTTGAGCTAGAATGTGCATTTGCTCACTGTAATCAGATACTGTTTTTCTGTACATGATCTTACACTTGGTCATTTCGCATAACTAAGAAAGAAATCGGGGTTATTAACTCATAGGCAACCTTAATGCGATAGAGAGAGAGAGAGTTCACCTGTAATCAGATGGAAAATGTGGCCACTTAGATGGATTGCGGCGGGATAGGGGTAAAGTATGGTGATCAAAATAATCCCTCCAATCCAAAACTGTATCATTCGATGAAACTAGCATTCGGCTGCCATAGCCCTCAGAAGCAGGGGACTTGGTGTCGCATGCATAACCGAGCTTTTGATCCATAGTACAATCCTCAAAAAAACAACGGCCCACCCTCATCATTCCATCCAGCAATTCAAGTGGAACCCCATGATTGATCACTTGAAAGGCACCCCATTGCCCGCAGGCTTTTCCCAGTTCTTCATGGACAGAATTAACATTGGTAAGATCTATCACGGGCGCAGTTGGACCATGCTGATCACTTCTTTTTTCAAGATTTTTATTCGGCCTGGTGTCGTGCGGCTGGATATATTGCGGTGGCACTACCACTTCACCATCTTGTACAAACGATTGCACTCTGATGTGATTAGCATCAACTGCCATTTTGTTTTCTTCAAGGCCTAATTACAATAATAGCCTATGAAAAAAAAACAAAGAAAAACACACACATCGTTTGCTGCAACGGATTTTTTTTTCAACTTCTAGTGCGCAAATCATGCAGAGTTTTTCCCTTTAACCCTTTACCAAACATTCCTCAGAACTATGAAAATCAGATCAACATGTAGGTGAGAGATTTATAATGAAATCAAGATTCAGAAATGCTGAAAATATCCAAAGCCAAATTAATTACCCAAAAAAAACATACCTTTACCAGGGTTATGATGAATAATTGTAGTATCAATGTTTAAACCTAAAATTTAATCAAGAAAAAGTGAAAAATATTAATGAATTGTTGTTACTGGACGGGCGGCAAGTGCGTGGCACACCGCTATCAGCAAAGCTTCGAACCTAGGATGGGGCTCTAGTCTACTACATAATATAACTCATCAAAAATATAACTTGTAAATTTTTTTCGTTAAATCTAATAATAATTTATATAAATCTTATAATATATGTTATATAAACAAAATATTATATTTAAAAAAAATAAATAAAAATAAAACATTATATATAAATAAAAACAAAAACAAAAACAAAAACAAAATTTACACGTGTAACGTGCATTGCACGTGACCTGCAACCGAAAACCTCAGGCCTCAGCTCCTGCGCTCAACTCGAACACCTCTCTTCGTTGCTTTGTGCTTTTCCTTCCCTGCTGATTTCTAATTCTTCTTTTTGATATTCGATTCAGTAAAAATAATGCAAAAGCAATTGCCAGAAAATTTCGTGTAATCATGCGAGTTATTATTGGATTGAATCTTTTTCTTACTCTATGATAATTTCCTCATTCTTTTGAAATCAAAGAGCCGAACTGCTTCAGACATTGCAAAAAACCAGCGAAAAAAGGGAAGGCGAAAAGACGTTACGAATCATATACACCATGATTAATCTCTTTAAAAGAAGTGGGTTTTCAATTAAGAATAAATGTTCAAATATTGCTGGATCACCATTCATTGGACTGGAGCACACGCCTTCAAAGTCCGTACCTAATGTGGGCTTTGCTGAATTTTCATTTTTGGCCGCAGAAAGATCTGAAATCGGTGATTTTTCCAAAAGGGTATGTCCAAGATTGGATTTTTATCATACTTGTTTTCAGTTTTATTTTTGCTAAGATTTATAGCTTATGATTTATTGCTCGTACATGTGAAGAAATGGTCTGCGCTGTTTGTGTTGTGCCTATCTTGTTGTGTTATAATTGATCATTACTCCTCCAGAGTTGAAACAATGTGGCATTCAGTGTTTGTCTAGTTGAATTTGCCTTTTGGAATTGTCTCATCAGTAGTAAACCAATTGGAATGCATGGGAATGGATGGAACGGAATGGGAATGGCTAGTTCTGTTCGATAATTCCATCCTTGTCAAGGTTGAAGTATGAATAGATTGTATCAGTCAAAAATTCATAACAGGCAAAGAAAAGGTATAGAACCGGAAAAATTGTGGAACAGAATTGTCGGATATGGAATCGAGGATAGAAATTATATTTTAGCTTTGTAACCGAGAACGGAGAAACAATTATCTAAATTGTTACTTCAAGAAGCATAATTAACCGGCATGACAAGTGGTTGATAGGGAGAGCATAAACACAATTTTACTGGCTGCCACTTTTATGCCACATGTGAGTCTGTTTTGGATGTTCAATGTTCCTTTCAATCGCTTAGAATGATATGCGGGTAAAGTGCTGCGACTCAAGTTGCAGACAACTAGAGAATCAATGATGGTATGCTATCTTAAGGATTATTTCTCTCCTTGGCAGAAGGTTTTAGTAAGCTATGCAGGAAGAGAAAAGCTGCTGGATGGTTCTTGTATGATTCGATTGTTATTTATTTAAGACATTGCAACACATCATCTTTCATGATAAAATAACACAAAACTGAGACTTTAAATTCAATAACTAACATTTAGCCTTGTGTGATAAACTTAGATGCCTACTTTGATTCTTTTTTTCTTCCAAAAAGAGAGAACATTTACGCCTTATGACATCTTCATGTCTTGATGATCTAGCAACCGTATGGATTGTTAGTAAAAGGTAGTCTTCACCGCTAAAGGTAACAAATTAATGGCCGTTATTGCTGGGAAGACTTCTTTGCTTTGATGTATGGCCACACATGGTCATATATTTATTTTATACTCATGGAAATCTTGTTTATGAATTCTTTTGTTGTGTTAATTCTTCACTCATTAACTACAACTAATAATATTGTTCTTTTTTTTATTTTGCAGGTTACCCGTCGAGTTGGTGGTTAGTATGCATTCATTACAGCTAAATTTATTTTCTGTTATAGACCTGCTACGTGCGAGTGATTGTCTATAATTGATGAAAGTTTAACCTACACTACGTTCATTCTTTTAACGTGCTGCCCTCATTCTTCCTCCATGTCAATATAGCTCTTTACATATTTTTTAAATCATATATCCGGTTCATTAATAAATATAAAATATACATTTAAAGGATGAGACATCCTACCGACCAATCTCTGAAAAAGATATTGACAACACAATTGGGATACCTTGCCTTGACATGAGAAGATTACAAGTTATTGATTTGAGCTAATAAATATATAGCTCAACACTTTTTTTTGTGGGATACTTTCCATCCTTGCTTGGAATTTATGATAATAAAATCAACCATTCAGTCACTTTCATCTTTAGATAGTTGCTATAATTTCATTAGGTCAACTAGATAATTTTTCATAGACTGCAGGATCATTCATTGGCTGTTTACTAATATCGGGAGCACACATTTCGTGATCCATGTCTAAATCAGCAGACAGTAGATTTTGTTCTTTATTTTTCCGTTTTTACTTACTTTTTTAGACTTGGGGGATTTTTTTTAAGAAATTTATAGCTTAAGTAGACTTTCTATTAACTATAAATAATTGATATTCATTGACAGATCAATGTATCCAACGCAAAGATCACAGGACCAGGCTACATGCTATGATCTATCAGTCCTCATTTCAATGTGCCATGAGCAATAGAGAAAATATGAGAACTTCTTGTCTTGTTAGATGCCTTTCTTCCGGAGCTACAGAGTCTACTGGGAAAAAAGAATCTGAGGTTCTCCCTTTAGTTAAGAATTTCTACATGATGTTTATTCATTGGGTTCACTATATTCTAGAAACTGCTCCATGATTCTTATTGGTTTCAACATACTAGAGTCACATTTTTAGCTAGACTTTACGTTTTAGTTTACAGCTACTTTTTTTTAATTGTTATTTGACAAGTGATTATCGGAGATTCCTCTGATCAATTGCCATTATTGGTTAATCTTGTCATGTGAGACTTTGCTAATTAATGTCGTTTCGTCAACAAGATGATTCACACTACATGCCAAAAGTGATTACAATTATGAAGTTCCTTATCAAGTTGCATTCATTCTTATGTTTATATTTTAAAAAATAAGTATATGCTTTACAACCATATCTGTATAATATATGTTTGATGTGATTTAATTGTTATTTAGGTAGTGAAGTGATGGTGATATTTGTATTCTAAATTAAGAGAGATTTCTACCCTCTTGGTATAGATGTAGGTCATGTCGGATCACGTAAATTATGTGTTGTAATGTGTTAACTCTTCAATTATGTTTCTACTATTCAAAATTCAATAGAATGATTATTAATTTATTAAATAATTTGGTGTACTTGTGGCTTACTGCATAAAAAATCCTCATACTTACCTTTTGAATCCATTCGCATTTTGACAGACTCAAAAAAATGTATCCACCATCGAGGATCCCTTTGATGCTCCAACATATAATATCCCAGAGAAGCCGGTGACATTTACAGAAGGAGCTTCATACAGTCTTATCATTCTTGCAGGGCTTGGCATCGCTGGGGCTGCAGCTTATGGTGTTTTCAAGGAACTGATATTTGAACCAAAAGAGTGAGCTGCATTTGTCTATCCGTTTCTATTTGTTTTCCAGTCTAACTATTTATCTGCATGAACCCATGAGATTTCTATATCCAATGTTTAATCGATATTCTTTGATGCTTTGTAGGTACAAAATATTTGGGAAGGCTCTTGAACGGATTCAGAATGACAGCCAAGTAAGCATCCACCAAGATTATTTCATGAAATATCGTTCTTTCTGTTGTTGAGCATGAGTGCATTAATGAAAATATATTTGCTTCTTCAATTTAGAAACTAACCGTCTATGCAAAATAGTGGTTAATACACAGCTATGTGTAAGACATTTTGAGTGTCTAGAAATCAAATTGGAGGGGGGAAATTGTTAAAATGAGAAGCCTTAATTATAAACAAATTAAATACTAGTTGAGTTTCTACCTTGGCTGCTGAAAATGATTCATATTCCCTATTATTCAACAGGTCAGGGTTAGAATTGGATCCCCAGTTACAGGTTATGGTTCGGAAAGTAGGAATCGTGCTGCCCGACAACGTATACCCAATAACAAATGGACTGATGAAGATGGCGTTGAACATATTGTGGTGAGTGGTAACTTATATTTTTTTTAAATCTCCATTCCCACATTCGTTTGTGATGGTGATATTTGTCCCCGAATGTAGTAAATTACTCCATGCTCTCTCTCTCATATAAATCTGGGATCCATCCATGATCATGAGCCCAGGGTGTGATGATTTTGGCGGATTCAAAATCGCTCTCTGTATTTTATGTGCAAATTCATTAAGCAGCTGAAACCTTTGAGAGAAACATTTCAAGGCTCACATTTGTTGTTGAAGGTTAATTTCCACATTCGTGGTCCACATGGAGCTGGCAAAGTGTACACAGAGATGTTTAAAGACAAGGTGGACAAGCAGTGGAAGTTCATGTACCTAATCGTTGAAGTCACATCGCCTTCACCGGCTCAACTAATGCTCGAGTCTTACGTTCCAGCGTGAGAAAACGTGAAGCTGAAGACGATTCGTAGATGTCGTTATCACCAGCAAAAACCCATCACAGATGTTTTATTAACAATGAAATTGTGGGTTTTTGTTGAAATTTTGGACTCATGTTCAGTTGAACCTGCTTAACAGGAGTTGTTGTCCAGTTGAAAACATGTGAAGGTTTCTTTTAAGCTGCAAACTTGCAATTGTTGTAGTGCGTAAGCTGAACTTCTTCTGGATTTTACTGGGAAATGAGTGTGTTTGAGATTTAATTATGATAATTTCCTGGTGCAACAAAAGCATTAATAAAAAAATAAATAAATGAAAGGAACATGACTTGGTAGTCTTATCATATAAATAACTTGACAAACAAAAATGTATTTGTATCATCGTTTACTCTTTGCCTTCTCCAGCCCGGTCCTTATATTTGCACCCACCACCTTCATGTCTTCTACCTACAACGTAACAAACATTAAACCAAATAGGAAATAATAGCCATAAGCTCCAACTATTTATTCGAAAAATTTATAGTTTTATTGTTTTATGTTTGTTTTTTTTTTTTTTTACAAAATTAGTCATGTATTTTTAAATTTTTTAATAATTTTAGTTTAATAAAAGGAGTTGGAACTCGGTTAGTTAATAGCTCGTTTATCATGTTTAACAGGTCTAACTCGAGCTCAGCTCATTAAACATGTTCATTTTCGAGCTCGCTAAACAAACTCAAACAAGTTTTTTTTAACGAGTGGAGCTTCAAGCAGCTCGAAAACAACTTGGTACGTGTATATCCCAATCGTTAGGACCCTCATATTAAAATTTTGATCCACCCCATGGTCTGGTTTTTTAATTTATTTTGAACGGGAACATTATTTTCTGATAATTGTAACCCATAACAAGAGAGAAAATTGATAAATCTTGTTAAAAAATTGAGATTCAGCTGATAGTTCCAAATCATATTCGAGGGTGGCCTTCGAAAATAATAGCAACAAAATTCATGTTGTAAAATAAGTATTAAATAACTTGGAACCCCAAGGGAGGAAGTCTTGAACTATTTTCGTGTACTATGTTGAATTTGGATACATTAATTGACAATAATATCATATTTTAATAATTCATCTGATTTATACTAAAATAAAAATAAATCATAATTATAAAAATTAATGACATAATAAAAAAGAAATTGAAAAGTGACGTGATACACCAAAATTGATGATACACCACATTTGTAGGTCTAACCTCATGTTGTTTGGTTAACAGTCGGAAAATCTTCGAAAGAAATAAAGATGACGCCCCTGTCAACGTCCCGTTAGTGTGTCACCATGCTCACACATCGTGTGGGGTGCCATTTATTCTATTCTATTCACCCCATTGCATCAATCTTGCACCGACTTTGTTTTTTGCCAATGCACATATTTCATATAAGGATATACACATCTCGCTCTCTAAATTGTTTTTATTCCGTATTTACAATTTTCTAATTATTATATTAAACAGAAAGAGACACCAGAATATCATAATCAATGGAAATACCGAATTAAATTTACAAAATAATAGAGCCATCAGCCGATAATCTATAGCAGCCAATCTCGAAAAGAAAGCATACAAATTTCAATATCATTTAATGAAAATTTTGGACCAAAAACTTAGATGGTTCATCTTCTCCTTTTAACGTCAAGAAGCAAACCAATACGATGTTAACTTCACATCCTATGTTGAAAATAAACAAGTAAATAATAAAAAAGAATCAAAGCCTAAAACCCAACCAAATGCTTTGGATTTAATGTTTCTCAAAGCAGAAACGGGCAACGAAATGCGTGGAATTGTCAGATCAGATTCAAGAAGCTTAGAGATACGACACCACGGTAGGCTCTTGTACTTAAAAAATGGAGTCAAATGTGTTATGTGTCATCATCACCTTTGCACTAACTTTTAGTGCAAAGCTCTGGTTCTACATTCACTAAAAAGCGTCTATATATTGCAAACAAGAGGTGTCATAAACCAACCGTAAACATATAAGCTTTTTAAAAATCTTCAACGTATTAGACAAGGAAGGCGTTCAAATCTAAAGACAACTTTCAAATATCAGCTTGCTTCCACTAACTCGTACAACCACTCTTCCGATCTTCTAGATCATCTATTTGGCGCAAAAGCAACATCGAACAAAAGAAACATTTGTGCATGAGTTCATTCATTTTTCGCTCAGCACAAAGTAAGAGTAAGGATGCAAAAGATCATATTCCAGGACATTTTGTTGATTATTCGCTCATTATCTCAAAAGCAGTTCAAACCAATATTAATATGCTCATAATAAATACATAAATCTCAAACATATCATCAAAACTATCACATATCAAACAAACAACCGAAAAACATGTATCGGGGTGTTCATCTCTTATCCACTCTTTCTCTATACATGCGGCTACTGGTTATCAGAGAAAATATTGCTTCAAACACATGCCTGATGCCAGTTTCTAGGTCATGTTGTTTTCCCTGAAATTACCTATCTTTAAATTTGGATAAACAAGCAGCAGCAGAGCAGAGCAAGAACAGCAAAGAGCCAAAGAGGGAGAAACTAAAACTAAAGAAAATTCAGGGGATTAAACACCATATTTATCTGTATATCTAAGACATAAAATTATATAATTCAACAGAAAAATTTAGTAGGAACTAGAGATGATGGACCTACTGGCCCCCTCTTACTCCGCCACAGTAACATCATTGTTCTCACACTTCTCAGTATTAGCCAAATCTGATTGCACAACATTGAAAGTCAGTGCGGTGACAAATGTAATACATATTTCTCACATATAAAGTCAGATAATAAGTCACCCATCAGCTCGGCCAAAAAAGATCCAAAAGAAGAATAATTGGTAAAAGCATAAAAACTAACTCATGTCGAATAGGCGTCGCTAGCACCAACTAAGTATTGTTCTGAACCCATAATTCAAGAGAAATTAGTTTAGAATCCATATTTACATTCCAAAAGACAGCCACAAAAAATGGAATGCCAAGCACCTAAATACTTCCAGGATAGCGTATGAGGGCACAATCATATATCCATTGATGGTATCTAACCCTGTACAAAACACAACCATTTCTATAAGAACACAGTAAAAAACTAACATAAGGATCGAATCACGAAACCAAACTGAATAGATTGAAACTATACCTTAAGATAATTCTCTGACACCTTGTACGAATCCGGTGTTATAGATACCAACCACATTCCAGGAAATACAAACTGCAATCACAAACATTATATCAAAAAATTGTGTTAGAATAGAGAACTGGCATAAAAAGACCATACGAAAAACTAACAGTTCCATCCAAAACAATATGATCAAATTCAAATACAATTGTACTGAGATTTTCTTACATCCACTTGTTTCTGTATGTTCTTGGCTCTCTTCTTAGGCCTCCTAGCTGGCTTTGATCCAGTCATAGAGAAAATATCCTCCTCGATCTCCTCCTTCGTTAAGGCAATCAAAACACTGAGTTTTTTCTTCACTTTCTTCTCGCCCCCTCCACCTCCGCCGCTATTTCCTTCAATTTCCCCTGATCTATTGGTCAGATTCCTCGAGGGAGAATGAACTTTATTCTTATCAGACAGCACCGCTGCGATAACTCTTGCTCCATCTCTATTCGTATTAACGCACTTGTTGATCGGCTTCCGCGGCCTCAAATTCCAAATCTTTGTTTCTTCGTCGTTATTGTTGTTCGTCTTTCCCTCCTCTTCCACCACGCCAGTCTCATCCCTGTCATCATTAATGTCGAGCTTCATCAGTTCTTCTAGTGTACTGTCTTCTTCAGATTTGTTACTGGGAGGAATTTTTATCAAAATTTTTGATATATTGACTGCAGCTGATTCTTCTTCTGCCACTTTCTGCTTCTTTCCTGGTTTCTCCTCGGCTCGTTCAGAATTTGATGCATAAGCTCCATTCTTTATACTTACACGCGAAGGATTCCTCGAATGGTTCCTCTTATACTCAATCAAACAACCCTTACTCCTCCCTAAAGCCTCCGATTCAGAAGCAAGCCCACGCTTCGAAGATTGCCTCACAGAGTCACCACGGATCTGTAACTTTTTGACCGAGTCACTACCCCTCAGCGAGTGTTTCATCCATTCGCCTTCAGAAGACTGGTTAGACATTTCTCCGCCGCCAATCTTAGACTGTTTCACCAAATTATCCGTAGACTCAAACGCCAACGGCGACGCAGAATCTCGCAACGGCGATTGACGGAGCGGAGACACGGTAGATGGATTAGGCCTCCTTAACGGCGATTTGACGGATCGGCGGCGCTGGTGGTGGCCATTGGAGTGCCCGTCCTTGTTCCACTTAAGATGAGGCAGATTGAAATTATGCAGCGGCTGGGACTTCGCTGGAACTGTAGAGGCCATATCAACGACACCGTTGGTTGAATCAAAACCCCAGAAAAAAGCACGCTATTTACGGAGAAGGAGCCTATCTGAAGCGTGATCGGCGGCGTAATTTCATTGCAAGACTGAATGACACAACCGAAAACGCCTGCGTATATATGTATCGTACTGCGAAAGTATATGTGCTGGGACTAGGGTCTTTGTTAACTAAAGCTTCAAGGAGAAGGATTTGCAACTGTGGAGAGAAACCAAGAGTTTAGAGAGAGAACGGGGCTACAGAGGAGGAGAAGGTCTGAAAGTTAATATATTCTTGATGTTGCATGTATTTTTGTTATATTATTATTATATATATTCTTTTTATTTTATTTTGTTCGAAAATTTTACTTATTTTTTCTTAGAAGGTCTATCGATCTTCGGTAAATCCAGAGATATGAGTCGAGTAGACGTAGATTGGAGGAAGATGATAACGTTAATCTCCAAAAATATCTTTCAAAATATTTCAGTAAGAAATATGTTTTACATGAGAATATCGATCTCATGACATCGAGAAATATCATCAATTCACGTACATAAAGTTTTACATATTTGTCTATATCCCCACGACAGAATTTTATTTATTGACAAATGAGGAGGTGGAACATAGTATATTTAATTATAGTATTGTTGCCACTTAAAATATATTAACGCAACTCATTATATCTTTGACATGTTGCGATTTAACTTGACAAGAATCATGATATTTCTTTGGTATTACATTTTTTATACGCAACGCTGGAGACGTAATATGATCCATTGTTCATAATACTGTTCTTCGCACGAAAATATAATGAATGCCTCGGTTCTTGAGTAACATTATAGGCTAGTATGTTCATGAAATTTAAAGTTCCTGTTAAGATGGATGTATACGTCCATGTGTGCGTGGTAGCGACATGAACGTCGCATGGATGTCAGGATTCAAACCTTAGTGAAAACAAAATCGTCATTGGAGGCATTCATGGGACTAGTGTTTAGCCAAGGATAAAGTGTAGTTCTTTGTTGAAATCTGATTGTTTGTAACTTGTAAAAGAAACATGAGTAAAGTTCCATACATAGATCGTCCCGACTTCAAATTTACCTAGTATTGTCCAAGATCCTTTAGTGTCCTTTGATACAATCTATCTGATCTAGGGAAAAAAACACCCATGTTCAAAGTTCTCTGATCTGCACATTCAATCCTTGTTGAAGGATACTTCCATGAATCACAGAGACACCCTGCAGGCAGGTCAAATACCATAAATATGGATAAATGATCATGCATGAAACTGGAAATTGAAGAACTGGAACCAGAAATGATTTAGAAAGGATATCAGCTTATTTTTATGATTTTATTTATATATACTAAACATCTCATACTAAAGTTTACAGTACAATGAAACTATATTTCAGTTTGTCTCATTCTCATAATTATTTTTTGATGATCAATTTTACTCGTTCAAGGCCCAAATTGGGAAATTTTAGCCAAGAAATTAGAATGTTTTGACAAGAAGGACCAATATGAATTGTCTCATAATAGTTCCATGACTGAAATTGATGATAACTAACACAGAGAAATCAAAATGTAAACAAGACTACAAATTAAAAGACAATGTGCTGGAAGATGGACAGATATTCCAATTAACAAAATTAAACAGAGTTTTTTAATTACATAAAATGTTAAGTGAAAGTGTAAAGTGTATAATAGGTTATGTGTTACACGAGGCCCATTTTCCACAGCACAAACATCTGCACTGATTTATGCTAATGTCTACTTCCATTTGCAATCCACACATAGGTGATCACGTAGATTGATGAAGAAGAAGAATGATTTCCATTTTGCTTCAATTTTTTGAGATGACTTGCATCCACATGTACAACGGTTAATACTTAAAAGTAACACTTAAAAAAGATAATTTTTTTTATTTTTGAACTGGTCACTAGTAAACTGACAGATAAAGGATCACACAGCAATCTATTTCGTTCTCCAGTGTCATACCTTTCAATGGACATGTGAAATAGCAGCATTGACCTATAACGTCCAGATATCCAGAGAAATATTGAAGAAACTATCCGCAGTGATATTTATTTTCCCTGCAAGAAGCACAATTATGACATGACTTTCATCTAATGCAAAATTTCCTTCTCCTTCTCACAAGTGTGGCAAAATGATCGTAAATGCCGAAAGAAAGCAGGAAAACGATACCTTCCATGAGTTTTCAAAGACTATATATCTGCTGACAGTTATCGCTCCTAAACTACCACCAGGGAAAAATATCTAAAAGAACAAAATCTAGATATCAAATAGAAATGATATATGTAGAACAAATAATAAAAATCATTTTAGAATCACATTCTATCTCAATCTGTTTCTGAACATTCTTTGCCCGCCTCTTTACCGTCCTTGAAGGCATTTTCCAGTCATCTCATGTATGACTTCAGAGATTTCTTGTTGCCTAAGCTCAAGAGAGAAGTTACGTAGCTCGGGAAAATCCCCTTCTTTCTTCTTCTCACTTACCATTTTCCCAGGGCTTTGGTTGCTTGTCTTTCACCCCAGCAGCTTTTAATGATTGCTTTTCTGATTCATTCTTCTTCTAATCTTTTTATAAAGAGCGAGTTAGATTTAGATGATCCCGGCGATGATATTCTGCTGTTACTCCCTTGTTTGATTGAGTTAATATCTTCAGAAGAAGACACTGTATCATCAGAGTGAAACTATCCAATGTCAAACTCACACCAAGGACGCAAAATAGTGCTTATAACATCATATATTTGGAGCCTTACTAAAACGTGACCATACACCTACATGGAATTAACTGTGCACTGTCTGTGCAAGAGCAGGATGTGGGGTGTCTGTGCAAAATTCGTGCACTTTCAAATGCGCACACACACATGCATATATACACGTATAGATTTCAATTTAATCATACCAATTGGGTTATATATTTTTGGCTATACAAACTGCAAAATGCATGTATACAAATTTACAAATCTGCTATATTGCATGTACATTGAGGTGTAGAAGATACTATCCACAGCAGCACAGATGCCATAGATTTCTAGTTATCATGCATATATTAGTACACATTTTGATGCCTTATATGTGCATGCACCAATCTATGTATGTACAAAGATACAAACAATGAATATAAATGACTGCTTATATATGTCGACATTCAGGTTGCTGAATACAAGTGCCCATGCATCAATTTTGGAACATATATTGCAATCTATATAGATGCTGGGAAAGAGCAAGGTTGACTGATGTCATAACAAATTAATGAAATTTGGCCTTCATGAAATAAGATTTTGGATTTATTTGATATTGAAATAAAATGTGCAAAACCCTAACAGCATAGTTTTGGCTGTGTGCAAAACCCTACCAGCATAGTTTTGGCTGTTTTCCCACCAACACTCAATTTCCATAGTTATTGCCCTTCGCAGTTCCTTGAGTTCTTGACTACTAGTACACTTCTACTAAATTAATTAAGTTTCTGAATTTTTCTACATGAAATTTTGAGAATGCATTCTATGCCAGGTAGAAATTTTAAATTATTTTGCGTAGAATTGGTGTAATCTAGCACTAATTTTACTTACTAAACATGGTTCATCATAATCGATCACATCAAATATCAAAACCCTGTAATTGCCACCAAGGACGAACATTTAATGTTTCTTCCATCATCCTTACTCACCTTCCATACACAATTTAAGAGGAAGGCTGTCAACTTTGTTTAGGAAAGGTTAGGTGATTTAACCTCCTTGTAACACCATACACTAGAAAATTCTTAAATTAGTTGGACTGTTGCTGATTACAGAAATTTAAGTAATTTAACCGATTTGTCTCTTCCATACCAGAGGTTTACATAGTAGTGACAATGTCATGTTAAGCTCATAAATGATGACATAGAAGTGGAAAAAATTGAATATTGCCACTCTACAATAGTAGATTCAAAATTGAAGCATCTAAAAGATATACCGTAAAAAGGCTCCGTTTTGGAGCATGGAGTGAAAAGAAAATTTGAAAAAAAGTTTTGTTTTGATAGTTTTTTAAGTAACAGAAAAGAAAGTAGAGGGAGAGGAAATCTTTCTCCTCCACAACCAAAATATTTTCCTTCCAAAAATGGGAGGAAATGGAGGAGAACACACATTGGAGGGAATTTTTTTTTGAGCCAAATATTTTTTAGTATTTTCCTCCCACTTCCTTCTAAACAAAAGAAATTTATTTCCTTTCTTTTCTTTCTTCAACTCCCAAATAAAAAAAAATCATTATTTCTCTTAATTTCTTCTGTTTTTTTCTTTTTTTGCTTTTATCTTCCCTTCTTTTCCCTTCCAACTTTCAAACTAAAGTTTAAATGTGAAAGCAAAAAGAATTTACCTTGACATGGATTCATAACTACCAAAAAATTTTTTCAGAAAAAAAAATGAGATATTGGTGTTTCTCTTCTACATCCCTCCATCAATATATTTGAGATAGTGGTATTGGAGAAAAGGGTTTTGCAGGCAGATCTTCTCCGGGTAATGCTGTTTTTCCTAGCATTTCCAACTTTTAAATGTGGATTGAGAGGCACTATTGTTTTACTCAAATCACTTCACACAATTTTGGTTCTGCCTCGGAATCCAAAAAGCTATACAGTTTTATCACAAAATCGAGTTTCTTCATGTCAATTGACTTTTTCATGGGAGGAATGGTCGTCAATAACAATTGCATGAGTTATTCACACCAAAAAAAATATAATGAGTTATTCACACCTAAAAAAATATAATGATAGCACATGCAGGAGAATAAGAATTAAAAGCCAGAAAGGCAACTCCCAACTATTCAGATTCACAATAAGTTCCCAAACAAAAGTCGGTACACTGAACAAACTAACCCATAAAAAGCATCGAGATAAAATTATCATTAAACTGAAAGTCTGTAATATTAAAAATTCATAATTTAGGAGGAAAACTATCATAGCATCCACGATTACGCCTCAAATGCAATCTAAAATGGGATCCCAAGCACCTTATAAACTTCCACTTGCATTTGGAGGCTCAATTATATGTCCATCGAATGCATCTAACCCTGTATCAGGAATAACAGATCAAATTAACACAAGGATACTGCAATAGAACCAAATTAAGTAGATAACTAGTACACCTTCAGACAATTCTCCGACACCTTGTATGAATCCGGAGTTATGGATATTAGCCACATTCCAGGAAACACATACTGCAATCACAAACATTACATAAGAAAATAGCTTACTATGGAAACCTGGCAGTCCAAACTTGCATAAATCAAATATAATATTCAAAACAATATCAAATATCAAATCTTTACTTACATCCACTTGTTTCTGTATGTTCTTAGCCCTCTTCTTAGGCTTTCTCCTGGGCTTTGATCCAGTCATAGAGAAAATGTCCACCTCTATCTCCGTCTTGGACAATGCAATCGAAACGCTCAGCTTTTTTTTCACTTTCTTCTCACCACCACCACCACCACCATTGTTATTCCCCTCAATTTCCATGGATCTATTGGCCTCACTCCTCAAGGGTGACTGATGTTTATTTTTATCAGACATGACCGAAGTACTGATTTTTGCTCCTGCTGAATTCACATTGAGGCACTTGCTGAGAGGCTTGCGCGGCCTCAAAGTTCTCATCTTATTTTCTTCCTTTATATGAGTATCCGTTTTCATCTCTTCTTTCACCCCATCAGTCTCATCACCTTTATCATTAGCGTCGATCTTCCTAGGGACTTCCAGTATCATGCCCTCTTCAGATTTGCTCTTTCGGTGAATTTTTATCAAGAATTTTGATTTTTTAATTCCAGCCGCATCAACATCTGTCACCTTCTGTCTCTTCTCTGATTTCTGAACAGTGTGCTCAGAACTCGATGAGAAAATCCCATACTTCACACTTTCACAGGCAGAATTCCTCGAACGATTCCTTCTGTACTCAATCAAACCACCTTTATTCCTCTCTAAAGTCTCGGACTCCGAAGAAAACTCACGCTTCGGAAATTGCTTCACGGAGTCACCCTGAACCGGCGATTTTTTGACCGCATCACTACCCATCGGCGAATGTTTCATCCTTTCGCGTTCAGGAGACTGTTTACATGACGTTCTTGCGCGGATCGGAGACTGTTTGCGCAAGTTATCCTGAGACTCGAGCAGTGACGGCGACACAGAATCACGCAACGGAGACTTCAGATGCTGGGACGGTGCAGTAACGACTTCCCGCAACGGCGACTGACGGAGCGGGGAGAGAGAAGACGGATCACGTCTCCGCAGCGGTGATTTAACAGAGCGGCGGCGCTGTGGGTGCCCGCTTGAGTTTCCGTCTTCACTCCATTTAAATGACGCCGGATTGAAATCATGCAGCGGCTGGGATTTCGACGGAGCCATAGACGCCATACCACCGACCGATAAAGGTATTCAAAACGACACGACTGGTTCTGGGAAAGAACCAGTTACAATTCAAATACAAAAGGGAAAAAAAAACAGGCACACAAACTGATTCTTGAACGGCGAGCGATTCAACCCAAGAGTAAATTCACAAGATCCAAATGTGTACGTATATGTGGGCACCTATTGGTGTATTCGTGTGCGGGCAGTCGGGTCTTCGAAGAAAGAAAGCACGAGGAAGAAGGAAATGTGGTTGCATAGTGAGAAATGGTTCTGCAGAAGATGCAATCTCTGGAGAAGCTGGTGAAAGAAATAACTAGCTACGACTCAGTCTGGTGGTGGTAATACGTGAAATCACTATTTTGCCCTTTTAGGATGATGTAATAATTAATATTCTCGATGGCAATTTTTTATTTAACCTATGTGTGTGCTCTTTCTTTGAATAATACAGTAATAATAACCAAGTTAGTCGATAAATATACATACATTTACCTATTAGAGTAGTACAAGTGGATAACAAAAAATTATTAAAAAGTTAACTGCGATATAGTTATTTGATCAAGGATAGTAATCTACCAAAAAAAAAAAAAGGTAGTGTATATAATAATACAAAAGAACGTTAGTATATATTGTGATAACGGTATGATGATTGATCGACAATCAAGATCTTTACGTCATCAAGTTTCGACATCTCAAACGAAATATCCTATTTTGACAAGTAGTCCAAAATCATAAAAACATAATATCTAACTAGAGTTGTTTTATGTGATATAGTTTCACATATATTCGTCATCAATTCAACATATAATTCAATATAAATCTGAAATATAAGAAAAAAATACGATTTAATAATCATTTCGTACTAAAATAGGGTTTTTTTAACTTAAAAGTTCTGTTTCAACGTCCGATGGATCGACTAGTATTCTTGTTTTCAAGTCACCATTGATGAGAACAAATACTTGAAGACAATCTTACAACTCCACGAACGGTATTATCAATCATTTATATTTCTTATTTCTGATCAATTTTTTCCATATGAAACTCTAATTTCACTTATATTTATCATGCAAACATTTTTTTAGCATTTTTGAGGTGAGGAGTTTGTTTTAACATGGATTGAAGCTCACGTCTCTCCTCTATTGAAGAAAATTATATCACTACACTACCAAAGTGTTTACATTATTAAATATGTTTCATGAAAAATAGAAGTGCTTGTTTTTGTGCCAATTTGATAAAATATAAAAAGTTGATCATATATAAAAATAAATAAATAATTCAAGCACGTTTACTTCAAAGAACATCATGCTTTTTTTATGGGGAAAAAACGCAAGAACGAATGAAAAGCATCTCAAAGTAGTCATTTCCCATTCATGCATAGACACAAACGACATTGACGCTCTAAATACACTTCAAAATGGTTTAAACTTCCACGTAATCTTTCCGAATCAACAACTCCCAAAACCCCAATATCATTATCATTCTTCAACGGATCAACAGCAGAATTCCCGCATTTCAGATGAAGTATCATGGATTACAACTGATGAAGATGATGGCCAGCACTGCAATTGGTGAACCCAAACGAGATATAATTCGGAAAGTATGTTAAGGATGTTGAAAAGTTACAGATATAACCAAAAATGTGCATAATATGTGCAGAATCAAATGCATGTTGTTGATACCAGCAATTATTTCAATGTGCAAACAATTAGAGTCAAGACTCCAATGCCACCTGTAGCATCAAAAGTGTATCTTTGTATTAATAGTTATGATCCACAGGTACTCAAAACCTTGTAAGTTTACATTCATGAAATACACTGAACCCCTTGCAGTAGTATATGAAAGAAGCTCTAGGATCTTCGAAGCTTTGCTAGAAGAACTCAGAACTAAGAAGCTAAACCAACATGATTTGTGCCAAGAAGTAGGCGTTTCATTCTTTAAACATCACTGTACTGGTGGATATATCTTGTCCATCTCTATATTAAAACAAATCTAGATCCTATAAAACCTTCACAACTATTCAATATCTTTCAGTAAGCTCTACTCATCTCATGTCAGGATTTTCCATATTCTTTAAGAGTTGCAAAACTAAATATCACATACAAAACAATCTCTAAGTTTCCATGGATCATAATTGAGCTCATAAAAAAAATTAACCTCATTCTAAATATAGCATTTTAAGGAAGGTAAGAAAGGAATATTTGATTTGCACATCAAATTACCAAGAAATCTTATTCCTGTGGGTTATCCAGAAAAAGAATGATCGATGCTTATTATGTACAAGTACTTCGTTAAGCTACACTTGTACGCTCACCTGCCACCCACAAAAATATAGAAATCATATACAGAAGCTATATTATATAAACATAAAGAATGAAATATGATATACTTTTGTTCATTTAAAAACTAAGATGCCCAAAATATATTTCATTTTCTTCTGTCAATTAATAATAAGTTTTAGCGTTCAATGAAATCTTCACTTTTTTCAACAGATAAAAAAGGGAATTAGAGTATCTGAATAATAATTTCTGTTTTGATTCGATCTATTTACATGAGATGCATGGACATATTCAAGTTTTTGGAGAAAACAAATACTTTTCAGGATAAACATTTGAACTCATCACGAAAAAACTAACAGATACAGTGTGATATACTGATTCACTCTCTCCTTGTTGGCGGCATACCTTCGCAAAACTGCTCAGGTCCATCAGAATTCAGGATACCTTCAAAAGACGTAAAAGACCGCTCAGGCTGGCCCTACAAGAAGCAAAGTTATGGTAACATTTACTACGATATTTCTTTTTTCTACTCATGATGTGTGCAACAAAATGCTCATTAACTGTAAAAAACAGGTATGAAAATCATACCTTCCTAGACTTTATATTTGCCAACTGTTATTGCTTTTAAACTTCCACCAGGAAAAATCAACTAAAAGAATCAAAAATTTAGACATAAAAAAGAAAAAATATTATTAACACACAAAAATTAAAAATAATTAGATCAGTAAACTGTTGGCTACCTCAATCTGTTTTTGGACATTTTTTTCCCTCTTTTTTAGTGTCCTCGAAGGTGTTTTACCAGTCATTCCGTAGATATCTTCAGAGATTTGTTCTCGACTTAACTCAAGAGAGAAGTTAGGGAGCTCGAGAAACTCCTCTTCTTTCCTTTTCTTTTCAATACCTATTTTCCCATGCAACTTTTGTTGCTCACCTTTCTCCGCTACATCTTTCTGTCTCTGAAATTCCAAACCTTATTTTAAAAAAAAAAGAATTTATTGATAATATTAACCATATAATCAATTTATATGACACCCATTTGGTAAATCTTATTAGAAAAGGTAGACAACCAAATTTTTGTTCCTAGTTTGGAATTGGTTCTTTTTCCCTCTTACCTTCAGGCACTTCCACAATGTTGTCAGGATTATCATCTTTCTTAGGTGACTGAATCTCTTCATTGTCATTTATCAGGAATGTGCTTGATATAGAGGATCCTGGTAATGACATTTTGCTCTTCTTGTCGATTGAATCAAAAGCTTCGGAAAAAGAAATAAAATAAAATGATAGCCATCAGAGCAATAAAATATAACCAGTGTTCTAAATGACGATCGAGACGGCTCGACCGCACCGCCTATGCATGAGGCGGGTGTTTTAGGCGGCCCAAGCTATACGGCGTTGGGGAGGCGGGCGAGGCAGACAGTCAAGATTTTTAAATTGTAGTCAACAATTTTAAAAACCTAGTCAAAGACAACTAATTTTAAATATTAAAACCCTAGCACACATCATTTTTTTTATTTTATTTTTGATTTTCACTCTCAACTCTTAACTCTCAACCACCACACACAATCCGCCCGCCGCTGCCCGTTTTTTGGTTTGCACATTATCTAGATAATATTATATTTTGTGCTTAAACATTATTTAATTGCACATTTTATATAAAAATGATTATATTGCATGATTATCTATAAAAAAATTACTTAAAAAAATTCAACCGCCTAGGCACCGCTTGGGCACCGCCTAGGCGGCCGAGGCGGTAGGCGGTCACCGACCGCCCAGCCACCGCCTCCCGCCATTTACAACCTTGAATATAACCAAAATTTATTCAGGACCATAGCAATTCACGTCAGAAAAATCAAGATGCACTCATCAAACGTGCACTGTCCATGCAAGGGCTTGCCCATGTGTAATTTGTAAACGAAATTATATATAGAGCATATAGTCAGAAATATAATTGGCACAGATACAAGTATACAATTGCATACACTGAAAACTTCTTGAATGAGATTTGGAAGTATTAACATGAATGAGAGGATTGAATTCTCTTCCACTTCAGAAAGCCTCAATCAAGAAAGCTCTGAAACAATCAGATAGAATAAGTAAGTTACAAAAATGAAAAGCATGTACAAAATTTCATTCAAAGACGTACAACATGAAAATGCAAAAATATTCATACAAATGTTTTTGCATTTGCAATTACATAAACAAATTAGATCTCTTATAAAGAGCTTTAATTAAGAAAAAGAGGTTTCAAATTTTTTTTATGTTTCTTACATTTGTTTATCAGAAATTTCTCCCATCTTTAAAATGAAATAGTTGGAAATTCCAGAATTTCAAAAGGCAAAAAATAAAGTATTGAGTTTTTTTTATCCTTATTTCTCCGGGTTAGGGTTCAGAAATTTCTCAGATTTTTCAAATGTACATATTAGAAATTTATTGAACCTCAACAACTGGAAACCGCGGAATCTGATTTTTGGGAAGGAAGAAGACGCTGGCTTAGTAACAAAAGACATCACAGATAAGAGATACATTTACTCTTACTTTAATACATAAAACTTAAAAAACAAAAATCCCAGGAAACTTTTGAAACCGCGGAGTGAAAGATCCTCACAGGAGTTGAATAAATTGTAAGAGGAGGCAATATTGTAAGGGTGAGAAGAGAACAGAAAACTCAGTTTATAGAGATGCTGAAAAAGAGAGAGGTGGGCTGATGTCATGGTATAATAAATGAAAATTTTGCTCTTATGGAAAAAAATCAAGATGCTGGATTTATTTAATAAGTCAGCGATGATGTGTCAAAAGATTACCAGCATGTTTATGATTATTTGACAGCATTTTCATCAACTATTGTATCATCAATAATCGTCCAAAAACACCAAGTGTGCCACTGCGATCTGAAATTTCAAGGATTCTTAAAGACCAGACCCTCTTCAATTGAATGTGTTTAGCTTTTATATTCTTCTATATGAATTTTGTATATACTATGGTACCGTTACAAGTACGAAAATATTTATTTGACCAAGTATGCATGAAAAAACAATTATCATTTTAACCTAAAATATTTTTAAAGTCGGTGTGCTCATATTCTTACAACATTGGTGTTCCGTACAATTCTACTCATTTATTTATCAGTTGGTAAGTGATGCAATCGTAATCTACTTATGAGGCTTGCTAAAGATGGTTCAGCATAATCCAATGTATCATAATACCAAATCCTATCAACTAAGAACTACCACTAAATAATGGCATATATTGTTCCATCATCAGTACTCAGTTGCTTACCATCCATGAGAAAATGAAAAGGAGTTAAATCAAGTCCGCTTTGAGCAGAAGATAAATAATTTATTCTTCCCATACCATGGGCTAGAAACTAGGGCAAAAAAAAACAAAACTTTGTAAATATGTGTAGAATGGTTGTTAAGTACTAGATTTGTGTCATTCGTTGTTGATTATGTCTCCTGTATTGACTAAAGGTTTACCAACTGATGCCATTGACTGCCTGATGAAAGTAAAAAACACATTATCATAGCCATAATTTGCGAGATTGCTTCAAACTTAGAGTGTCACAGATATGCATAATAATTTCGCCTAAAAATAAGTGGCACTCATTCTGCCATAAAATGGCTAAAATATAAGCATGCAAGAAAAAAAGACGCTTTCAGATACAGCAAGACTTTGAAAGAAACAATGGTAACACCTAAATTGCTAAAGCAGAAAATAAGATGCTGCAGAAATCTGAACAAAATTAATTCAGAGGATACGCAGTGCAGAGAATAAAGATTGAAACAACAAGTAAACTCCAACATATAGTAGTTTTCTACCCCGTAAAAAAATTAGCGTCAAACGTGTGGAACACATTTGCATCAAACATATCGATAGTAAAGAATCCATCTATCAAATGGCTAGAAAAAGTTATGAAAAAATATGAGGAAATACTCAACAGTGAAATTTAAAGCCACTAAATTGTATTAGAATAAATTTGGCTAAATTGTATTAGAATAAATTTGGTATAGGTGGAGTAGGATAAACTCATGGGAACCTCAACGGATTACCTTTGGATAAACATTCCAAAGTTGTAGTTTCTAAAGGATAACCCAAAATCCAGACATAACAAAAAGAATTCTTCCTAGAGGAGGAGAAGATAATTGAGTTTTCCCTGATTAAAGAGTATGGTCTACACCACCATTGAGCCTTAAACTAGATGAATCATACCACAAACCACCATTTTAGTAGGTTTAGTATAGATAGAAAATCATCTTCAAATTTCAGCTGAACAAGAAAAAGTGTGATTACCATAATTCCGTAAATGTATGGGTTTGTGGCAACTCCATGTATTGTCTTGTCTTGTGATAGGAAACCTCAAGATAGAGGAAGACAAAGGAGAATCAGGTGTAGATGTGTGCAAAATTATCGTATAGAGCATTATCGTTATCCTGATACAAAGGCATATGAAACACAGAAAGCCTAGATCAGATCAATGGGACAAGGGACACGTGGCAAAAAGAGATATCGTGCTTTAGAGAATGAACACGAGTGATTATCATGATCACCCACATAACTACCAGCGTGTCACCAAGATAAGGAGAAGGGGGAAAATGATTTGATACAATTGCCACTGAATAATAAACATGTATCAATCTAAATCAATTCTAATTTGAGTTGTTAGCACGCTTTTTCATAAGATTGATCAGAAGCATGTCTTATACTTCCTTTACATACTTATCAAGCATTTTATTTCTTTTCAAAACGAAACTGCCACCGATTTGTGTGATTCTTTCCAAGAATATGGAAAGACAAATCAGAAGAGGTAAAGCAAGTTTCACACGCTCCACAAAAAAGTTGATTAAACCAAAAAAAATGAAGGAAAGAGACAACGCTGGAAATCAGATTTATAATCCATTTGTTTTGAGTATGTAGATAACACTTTCCATACTCTAATACCAATGACAGTTGTCTATGACTATATTAAGATCTACCGAAGTAGATCATTTGATTCGATGTTTACTCGGGTAACAAATGGAACAAATTGAAGATATACATCAGTGAGTATGAGATTCATATCAGTAAATGTAACCATTCTGCCTACCATTTAAAATTCTAAATACACCAACAAAATGCCTTAAATAGACAAGACCCAAACATGGCAATATCCAGTGATGGACGTTATTACAAACCAATGATAAACATTAATTATCTGCATCGAAACTTTAAAATCATTAATGTGAAGTTCGATTTTTTTCAGATCATACAGATAAGTCAAGATAAACCACGAAAACGTTATATACCGCATGCATCAAAGTTGGGACTTCGACCATAATCTAGATCGATATCCCTCAACTTCCATAGACTTCCATTCTGCAGCCGCAATAAATGCAGTTCCTGAAAACAGAAAATATATCGTTAGACACAGAATTATCTAAACAAATTAATTTTCTATCCTTTTCGGAATATATTACATAAAACATTACGAATGACAAATAAATCACGCAAGTTTGAAGATTTACAACTCGGCCACATCATTGTCGACAGATTGATTCCTTTTTTTTTGCATTTAACATAAACATGTGCAACAAATGTATGATATTAATTTCATGTTTAAGAAGACAAAATATCAAGCAGACACCAAGATAAATGCATATCTGTGGCATCTATATGGAGTTCAAAAGTGATATTACGATAGTACAATGAGAGAAAGCAATGGTAAGCATATCACAAACAACTCAAAGCCGAATGGGTTAGAGAAAACTGCATTAATTTTATAAAAATATCTGAGAAATTACAAATGCGTGAAATATTGCGGTTGTTGACAGCTATATAGAAGGACCTATGCAGTAGCACAGACTTTCCTTACCATTCATATAATAATCATTAAAAAATTCATAAACCATTAGAAAACAAAAGGTTACTTTAAACAACTAAAATTTTAATAAACAGAAACCAGATGCAGATTTTTAACGTTGTCAATTATTTTTGCATTTGTGAGACAATAAAGGGATCGCCCCGGAAATTACAAATGATTTTTGCATTTGTGAGACAACTGGTCCTGGCTAACAATTAGTCCCAAGAGTACAAGGACCGGATATGAACAAATAATACAATAAGCGTGTGCAACAACAATGTCACTCGAAACAATATTCATATAGGTAAAACCGCAAGCCTCGAAAATGATTTTATCGAAATCCATCATAAATTTATTAGGACAAGACCAAGTGTTGAATATTATGTAAGCCATAATGCATTCATTACTTTCCATAAACGAATCTTATTGTCATAATTTATAAGAAAACACCAAGATAAAACTTGTGGTTGCAGAAACGAACCCATATCGCCATTTAAGGGATTCAAGTTCTTCCAGCCTTCATCCACGGCTCACGCTTGCGAAAAGCTTCGGGCATCCAATCCCACGATGAAAAGAAGAATGGAATGGCCAAATTGTGTTCTTTTAGGTTGCACTTTAAACAAATTGTCTGCATACAATCCATCCAAAACTCCATCCGTAGACCATAGAGTGAATGCCATGAGTTCCCAACAAAAAGTAATGCTTAATTTTCTGAATATGAAGCGCCCCAAAAATCAAGAAAGTAATATCGATCAACTTCATGACCAAAGCTAGCATCTTTTGGCCTTGAGATCCTTGCGCCAAAACCTCAGCATACAATAACTCGCAAGGGCAATCTTTTATACCAAAACCCAGAAAAATCGAAAAAGATTTAAATCTCGCCGGTGAACTCCGCGATTATGCATAGCAAAATTATATATATATAGTCGCATGCGCACAAATAATAAATAAATATTTAGCGACATATTATAAATTAACATTAGCAAATTCTGTGAAAAATAAATCTAATTTATTAATTTAATTTTAAAACAAAAATAAAAATAATGATATTTTCTATAACAAAACAATGTATATTCTTAATTTCCAATTCGACAAAAAAAAAATACACGAGAAGTTAATTTAGATAAAAGTATGAAGTTTTTATAAGCCACTCATCTAATCCTATAATAACACCACTGGCATTTTATGGTGTTATTCAAATTATTTCTTATTCTAACTTACTATATTGGAAAATTTAATATATGTTTAGTTAAAAATCATTTTTCTCTCCTAGATGCAATTTGATGTAATAAATTGTCGATAATATTTATTTAATTCAACGAGCGTAAGAGATGATTTAAACCATATGCTACAGCAAATCCACACACAATCCCGTATTGACAAAAAAAAAAAAATTTGTCATTTATCCAATAATACGACATCTATACACATTTTCGTGTAAAATTCTTGGTAACAATGTTAGCCTCTCGATACAGCTTGATTGTATTCTTGTCATGTCCAGACAAGAGCCTCAAATGAGAGAGTTTTGATGATCTGTGTCGCGCAGTCGAGTTCTCCAACAAGTATGGAAGTATGTGTCCTTCCATTTCATCATAAGAGATTTCAAGATGGCTTCCAGATGCTTTTACAAACTTAACTTTCCCAGCTTCATCCAGCTTTTTCAGGCCTATCCAATCTTCGGTATAGAGGGTTGTCTGTAAAGATTCAACGATGCAGCTTGCTTTAGCATGCATAATCACGAGATTGAACTGGGAGATGTGTTGTTAGTGACATTAGCACTGTAACATACTAACGATTGATTCAATGTCAAACACGGAATAGATTTAATAAAAACCGAACACAAAAACGCTCCGATAAATTGTGGGTTCAAGAAGAGCAGACTCATAACTAATCATCGGCGTATGATAAGAAACAAGTACCTGCTCTGCGGACAAAAGAGTGTCCCACGAATTGTCTGGAAAGTACCCAAACCAAGAGGTCTCTTTAGGCACTAGAATGCTATCTTTCTCGAACTGGGTAAGAAACAATAGCTTGAGCCATATGTATCATATTGAAAAACTCATGAAACTGGAGAAAATTTTAAGATTCCTTGTATCCAACTGATAATCAGAACCGAATATCAAACTTACCATTATAAGTACCAAATTCTGCAAGCTAGAAAACCGCTCCTTGTACTTGGGATTCTGGTGAAATTCATTGTTTAGCTTAGGGAGGAACTTGCATCCATCCTTGTAGTCACTTAAATCCTGGTAAAGTGATCGACAGAATATCAGGTTCAAATGGAGGCGTTACGCCTTGAACACATGCGGATACGTTAAGACTATAGATTATATCAAATTAAGCCAAAATGACTTAGAATTCAATCATAATCGGGGAAAAAAAAATTGGTTTTAAAATCCAATTCATCCGTGTCTACTCTGTTATCTTTTGAAATTCATTAATAAATACAAAATGAGCAATTAAAGGATAAGACATTTTTTTCAACTACTCATTCGAAAAAGAAAGGAAATTTATAAGATAAATGTCTCCAACATGCATAGATTAGAAATGTAAAAATTTAACTGCAAGGGCAATAAAAATAAGATCACTTATGTTTCATATTTACATGCATCAAGTCAATTCTTGCGATAAAATTTCACTCACAGTTGGAATTTTAATGTAGTTAGCCGGTGCCAAATGTTCCTGCAACGACACAAAGCTGAGACGATTCAAAAGGATATAGATTCCCGTGATGTAAATAGTCAAATCAAGAAAAGAAAATTTACAAGTTTAGGAACTGAAAATTTGACGTTTCAAATTTAAAATGCAACGATATGTTGAATGATTTCAAAACCTGGACAAAGTCGGTATAAACTGCCAACTGGATCAAAAAGTCCACAAGAATGCAAACCAAAGTAGACTGCAAGACCAAGAATAATTAAACCAGATGGCCAAAGCAAACCATTTCCACAGGTTATATATTCAAGTTATAAATGGTGAATGTAGAGTAAAGAAAGAATGGCACACAGTATGGGATTAAACCATGAAGAACTGATACAATCATATTATCATTTATGTACACGAAAATATCTGTTGATAAATTTGGTTGAAAATCTTTTCTATAACTTGATCATAATGAATTAATATCACATATATATCATAATATAGTAATATATTATATGATTTTTAACATTGTACACGGTAAAGTTTTTCCAAGATAATTGAAGAGTAGTGCACGGGCACGTCTGTCTTATACCATCAATTACTGTACTGACTATTTTTAAGACATTTTTTAGCTTATAAGCGTATATTACCTATATCGGACTGTATTAGATTTCATCAAAGGTGATCTGTACATTGTTCCAAGTTTTTCTGATGGTTTCTTCTAGAAGATGGAAATTTCAGTTATGGTTGTGCACCTTTTGAAGTATCTCCACTTATCAAATGAAAAGGCAAATGTAGCTTAATTATGAAGAAAACCAAGAAGAAATAGACAAAATCTTATCTCAACCACGCTGGTCTTTGTGAGTTTTAATAAAACATTGCAACAACTGATTAAGCGAACAAATGAAGAAGTCCGCATCTTTTAAAAAACATTACATTTTAAGGTTAGAAAATCTAGAGCGTTTCCCTATTTCCATCAACCAATTGATCATGAAAGAATTAAACTTGTGATATTTTATGAATCCTTGATTCAGAAGACTTAAATGCAGCTAGAAGAGAACTTACTCCACAGAAGGGAACAGAGGCAATCCCGGCATGTGGACCTGCCAGAGATATAAGATTCCTCACCTGTGTGAAATTAAGAAAAATAAGATATAATAACCGACATTTTGAGCATAATTTTTTAACATTGGCAAGCAGAGGCTCTGAATTCTGAAATAGTAAGAACCAGAGTAATAAATGGTAGTTTGGAAGAACAATATCCAACTTGGATAAAAAGTTTATCACATCTAAAAAACTTATGGAGGGAAAATAGAGTTTTAAGGTAGCGGTTCATGCTTCATAAGTCACAACATCAAGTCAGATAAGGCACTTTGCAGGCAGCTCGCAGCATGTATGACAATAATCACAAGTAGGCTATTCTTGGGTAGCACGACAGAAGTAATGTCCTGTGTGACTCCCTATGTGGAGTAACAACCAAAATGAGATGTTTAAGAAGTCGTACAGCTTAAAAAATTTCATTTGCCCTATTGCCGTACCTATAGGTTTGTAACATCTATATTATAAATATTCCATCAGACAATACTACTAAGGAAAGCATCAAATTGATATGATAGAATGGATTTTTACCCAAATATCTTTATCAAAGTGCTCGATCAGTACTTATTGGAGGTCCTCCGTCACAGAACTCAATGACTCCTCTGCCAACTATATTACCCTGGAAAGTATGAGATTAGAGAGAGATGTTCATCAACACACGAAAAGTCGAAAACCATAAAAAGTGAGCATGACGACATTTTTTTTTCAAATATCAAACATAAAAACGTTGGAAACATTTACAGAATGCTTCACATATTTCTTCCGTGATAGAAAATGTTTGTATTCCATCAATAAATAATGTTAGCCACAAAACAAAAACTCAATTTCCACAAAATTTCCTCTCGTCACCAACCAAAAGAAAGAAAATAATATCCATTAGTGAGTTTAAGAGAAAAACATCACTTTAAATGATATGATGAGCCAATAAAATGTATTAAAAAAATGGTTCAATTTTGAGAGATTGACGGGGATAGAAAAGATTCCTACCTGCGAAAGCCCGATAATGTTGTAGCCATCACTCAACTCACTCATTTTCTTCACCTATTTGTTAAGAAGGCATTCAATCTAAGCAAGAAATTCCAGGTCAATCAAGATAACTCTTCGGACAGAACAGCAATACCTTTTTGCAAGCAATGGCAGTCTACACCGTGCAAAGAAAGTAGAAAATCACATTAAATATTAATAATAATGTTCTTTTGTATAATAAGAATCGATTAATTCAGAAACAGCTTACCTGCTTTCGAAATGGCACTGTCCAAGAATCCCAACCACCATTTCCAATTTCTCTAAAATAAAAAACAATACAAAATGAAACCATTGGCATACAGAAGGTGTGCCCATCCACATTTTAAATCCATTTTCCGAAACTAAAAATGCGAAATATGAAGTAAATGTACTCTATGTAGATCAAATATATATCCATGTTCATACTAAATGACTAATCAAATTATAAACATACATGCAATAGCCCAGTGAACCAGACCAGTTACTCAAAACCTTGGTGAAATGTGTGACTCCTTCATGATCGCAACTCTCAGAGGCTCCTGAAATATTACAGGTCAAAATGAGAACAAAGTTTAACGAGTCCTTCGGGATTTATATTAAATCCTTGGACGTTTAGTGTAAGGTCTCATTGTGGAAGTTTGAAACTGGGATTCAATGTCCTTAGTTTCCATCAGTTACAAACTAAAAGAAAACAGGATAACAAGGATGGAAAAGAGATCAAAGACTTAAAATTTCCAAGAAAAGTGAATACCCCAAAAAGCATAAGCAAGCGACTGAAAAACACCAACTTCGCCTCCAAAAAACCATAAATCCTTAAATTTTAGCGTTAACGGAAGCATTAAACTTTGAGACTAACTATTACAGAATCCAAATTTAAAAGAATGGATGCAACCGCCAGAAACTCACAAAAACAGCCCAAAGGCAGCGTGAATCATATAATTCCAAAATAACATATAAAACCCACAGCTGAATCTCAGAGTTACCGTGAAATACAACAAAGGGGATGGAATGAACAGTTCTTGAGGACAAAATAACCGAAACTGTACATAGAAATAAAAATATTTCCAAGAGGGCCATTCGTTCTTGCAAAAGTAAGTTTGAATCCGCTACTTTGAGTTGAGAAGCCAATTATAAATCTCCGAGTTCCGGAAACTTTTGGGTTTTCTTGGAAAATTATGGCTGACCCCGGGGGAGTTGAACGAAGGGACACGGAAATAATAATTTATAATAATCAAAACGATGATGAACAAGGATACGTGGGCAACTCAGAAAGCGGGAATAGAATAATTTAATTTAATTAGACAACGGGCTCAACTAACAGTCAACGTCCATGTGGATTCTGGGTTTTTTAAATTGCACTTACACCCCTGATGTTTTACCTTTTATCACTTTTACCCTACCATTTAATTTTCCAAGTCAAAATATATTCACATTTTTAAATGCAAACACTTTTAAATGCTAAATTTATTTATGTGTTTTTTTCAAGGGGAAGTTGGTGAAAAATCTCCAATCAAAATATTTCTTTGGGTTCACTCCCTACCCACAAAATTGTGGTACTATGTCATACAAAATGTGGTACACTTCATGTGGAAATGTGGTACTAAAAAAGTATCCAGGGACTGAACACAAAAAAAATCGACGGCTGAGGACTGAAGGCCAATTTCCCGTTTTTTTTTAAGCTATAACTTCTGAATTCAAATTCGTCCAAAATTTTCCCTTAAACTTCGCCATTAGGCTACCAATTGGGGTGGCAGCTACAACATTTTTTACGTTTTATGAATTTGTTCGGTTTTATGTTTGTTGCAGTCCAAGATTTTTCTATAAATTTATCTATATTATCTATACTTTTATACTATATTATTAAGATTGTGATATTTATAGTAACTTTTGGTGTTCTGATCTGTTTGGATAATTATATATATTAATAAAATGTTAAAACTTTAATGTAAATCACACGTAACTTAATGGATAGAATCTTGCTTTCTTAAACTTCAAGTTTTCAAGTTGTAGGTTTGATTCCTATTTTGATCTTTTTTTCTCTTTCTTTTTTCTATTGGTTTTTTTAATTTGTATATCAAAATTGTAGTGCAGTCCCTCACTATTCTTATAATTATATTTTGATTCTCATTTAAATATAAATCAAATGAATTATAAAAAATATTGTACATGTGTGCGTCGGTGCACTAGTATAATAGTATGTGTGATGTGATATAACTATGATTTGAAAAATGTTTATCTGCTTTTCTATTTTCATCGCAATTTGAGGCAATTTGTAGCAAATGTGACAACAACAAAAAACTATAATTATTTTTAAAATTTCTTATGATAAACTATTATTAAAAAAAATTTCACCACTTCTCAAAAAAACCGTCTAGCTCCATCCCAACATTCGGTTTGACCCGGTAAAAATGGCGTACTTTGGATAATTTTTGGGTTCGGGTATCGGATAGTTCGTGTATTCTTTTAGTTTAAATTAAATATATTTTAATTAATTTAAAATTTAATTTATTTTTTAAAATAAAACTAATAATATCTTACCCGTACCAGTTATTTCGAGTTCGAACATCAAAATATAAAATCTTGAAACGGGAAT
Source organism: Primulina huaijiensis (assembly GCF_012295235.1). NCBI lineage: Eukaryota > Viridiplantae > Streptophyta > Magnoliopsida > Lamiales > Gesneriaceae > Primulina > Primulina huaijiensis. The sequence continues at coordinate 20,227,217 of NC_133316.1, forward strand.
AACCAGACATATGCCCACACCTACATTATACTAAAAAAACTACCCATGCATATCCATACTTTTATACTATATTATTGAGTTTGAGACTTTTAGAGTAACTAATTTTTGATATAATGATTTGTTTTAATAATTATATATATTAATAAAGTGCTAGAATTTTAATGTAAGTCACATACAGTTTAGTGGAAGAGCATTTGTTTCCTAACTATCAAAGTGTAGGTTCTCAATTCCTACTTTGGTATTTTTTTTCTTTCTTTTTCTATTTATTTTTTTAATTTATATATCAAAATTACGGTGAAGTCTCTCATTATTTTTTATAATTATATTTTGATCTTCATCTAAATATCAATCAAATGAACTATAAAAAATATTATAAAAACGTGTCAAGTGTGTGTTGATAGATTAGTATATCTATACTATTATATTAAGTGTGAGGGCATGATAATAACTACCTAGATAGGACACAAATTTTTTTTTTTCCAATTTTACCCTTATATGATATTAATATTACACTTTTGTTTTTTGTTTTAATTTCAACACACACTTTTATTTTTATTTATTTTTATTTCAACAATTCAAATATCAATTTAGTCCCTCCATAATTTGTCAAATTTCACTTTAGTCCATCAATAATAATAAAAAAGATTGTACACACAGTTTAATTTTTTTATATATATGACACGAAGCTAACTTATACATTGTCAACTTTCAAATCAGCACTCATGGAACACTAACTAAAATTATCAAAAAATTGAAAATATAAAACTAAGATAAATTTAATAATATGAATAAAAAAACACAAACATAAAAGAACAAAATCACAATTTTTTCTTTAAAATTTTCACATTTTAAATCATAAATTCAATAGTTTAATTTTTATTTACTATATTATAGAATATAGTAAGAAATCTTTTTTTTTTAACGGAAATATAGTAAGAAATCTTATTTTTTTAAAAAAAAAAACACGTTTTCAAATTTCTATTTATATAATCGACTTAACTGTAAAAATAACAACAATTTAAATAAAATGATTTATAAAACACGTGCATTTATTTGCTACGTAGTGGAATAAATGCACGTGTATTATAAATTGTTATTTAAAAAAAAAAAAAAAAAGCAAGACACATATTTAGGTGCTACTATTTCTTTATTACTAATGACAAAATATATTTAAAAAAATATTAGAATACAATGAACCATTCATATTATTATTCTTGTATCACTGTCACCATTAAAGATAAAATATGAATATTTAGAAAAGGGAAAAAATAAACTAAATAATATAATTTTAAGAACCAAAAGAGTAATATGATAGTGATGAAACGATATTAAGCCAAATTGTCACAGAATATTTGGATAAACCGTTATTAATTAATTAAACTATTTTCAATAAAATTGTCTTGTTTATAAATTCTATGTAAACATATTTAAAGAATTTGACATTTCCCACATATGTTTCGATAAATTAACTCATAGATCGATAAACGTTAAAATCAATAAAATAATAATGGATTCTAATCAGAATTCAGATAGTGAATCTGAGAATAGCTCAGAATCTGGTTCAGAATTTATAATTCAGAAGATATAATAGAAAATGAATCTTTTAATTCTGAAATAGAATGTGAAAATTGTATAGAAGGAAAATCTTGTATTAATCATTTAAGTGATGACACTAATAACAAAAATGATGAGTTTTATAAACTTATATCTCAATTTAAAGATTTAAATATTAATGTTTTAACTAATAATAATCTTTTAGAATTCCTTAAAATGATTAAGGATCCAATATTAAAATCTACTATAATAGATCAAATGGAAAACACTGCTTCAACAAGTAGTGGAAATAATATAATTGTTAAACAAGAACAAGCTTATTCTATGCAAGAAGTAAAAAATCTTTTACAACAAAAATATAGTAAACAGAATCCTGTTACTATACAAGATTTGATAAAAGAGATTAATAATCTTAAAGAACAAATAAAAATTTTACATCAGAATAATACTCATTTAAGTTATTGTATCTCTGTTATTGAAAATAACAAAGAAGAATGTGACAATATTGATAATAATCAAAATATTTCATTTAATGATGATAATCATTTATCTGTTTTAAGTATGATAATATCTCAAAAATGGTATACAAATATTACTTTATTAATTGATATTTCTTATAAAAAGAATTTCATTGCTATGATAGATAGTGGTGCAGATTTGAATGTTATACAGGAAGGATTAATTCCTACAAAATATTTTCATAAAACTACTCATTCTCTCTCTCATGCAGGAGGAAAACCTTTAGAAATAAATTATAAATTACCTAAAGCTTATATTTGCAACGATAAAAACTGTATTCAAACCAGTTTTTTATTAGCAAAGGATATTTCTAGCCAATTAATACTTGGTTTACCTTTTATTTATCAAATATATCCTTTAAAGCATGTTGATGAAACAGGTATAATAGGAACCTATCAAGGTAATCCTATTTCTTTTCAGTTTATAACTAAACATGTTCATAAAATTCTTAATGAATTACAAGAAAAGATTGATAGAAAAACTTTTCAAATTAATTCTTTAAAAGAAGAAGTTAAAATTCTAACTATAGACGATACATTAAAAAATCCTAAATTACAGGAAAAGATTAAATTTATTTATAATAAATTTTCATTAGAAATATGTAATGATCTTCCAAATAATTTTTGGAATAGAAAGAAACATATAATCTCTCTTCCATATGAAGAAGATTTTAAGGAAATAAATATTCCTACCAAGGCTCGTCCTTGTCAAATGAATTCTGAATTTTTAGAATTATGTAAAACAGAAATTCATTCTTTATTAGAAAAAGGTTTAATAACACCTTCTCAATCTCCTTGGTCATGTACTGCTTTCTATGCTAATAAACATTCTGAGCAAGAAAAAGGAGTACCTAGATTAGTAATAAACTATAAACCCTTAAATAAGGTTTTAAAATGGATTAGGCATCATATTCCTAATAAAAAAGATTTATTAGATAGATTAGTTAATGCAATCATATTTTCAAAATTTGATTTAAAATCAGGATTTTGGCAGATTCAAATATAAGAATCTGATAGATATAAAACTGCATTTAATGTTCTTATAGGACATTATGAATGGACAGTAATGTCATTTGGACTTAAAAATACCCCTTCATAATTTCAACAAATTATAAATGATATTTTTTTATCAGTATAGCAATTTTATAATTGTTTATATTGATGATATTTTGGTATTTTCTAATGATATTGAATATCATTTTAAACATTTAGAAATGTTTAAACATATTATTATTCAAAATGATCTTGTTATTTCAAAATCTAAAATGATTTTATTTCAAACTAATATTAGATTTTTAGGACATATGATTGAAAAAGGGAAAATTATTCCTATCCAAAGAAGTATTCAGTTTGGATCAAAATTTTCTGATATTATAACTGATAAAACTCAGTTACAAAGATTTTTAGGAAGTTTGAATTATATTTTTTCTTATATTCAAAATCTTACTAAAGATTCTGCTATCTTATATGATAGACTTAAGAAAAATCATTTACCCTGGACAGATAAGCATACTAAGGCTGTTCAGATTATAAAAGAAAAGGTTAAAAATCTTCCTTGTCTTATGTTAGCAAATCCCCAATGGGATAAAATTGTTGAAACAGATGCTTCTGATATAGGTTTTGGTGGAATTTTGAAACAAAAAGATCCCCAAACTAAACAGGAATATTTGATTCGTTTTTATTTTGGGAAATGGAATAATGCCCAAAAGAATTATTTTACAGTAACAAAAGAAATCTTAGCTATTGTTAGATGTATTTTAAAATTTCAAGATGATTTATATAATCAAAAGTTTATTATAAAAACTGATTGCAAATCAGCAAAATTTATGTTTAATAAAGATTTTAAACATGATGTATCTAAACAAATGTTTGCAAGATGGCATGCTCATTTAGCCCCTTTTGATTTTGAAATCATTTATAAAAAAGGTGAAGATAATCACCTACCCGATTTCTTAACTCTTGAATATTTATATGTATTCTCGAGGTCGAGAAGAGTCCTCTTATAGAGGGCGAGGTGGTAGGGGAAAACCCCCTAATATAATAGCATAACATGGCAAACAGAGGCTAATAGCCCAGAACTTATCTAGTTCATCAGCCAGTAATACTGAGCAGAATAATGAGTTATACAATGAGTTTCAAGAATTCTTGAAACAAAAGTAGAAATCTAATACAGATTCTCAATCAGCATCATATGCTAATATCATTAAAGAAGATGATAATGATTCGGCTCTATATACAGAGACCAAACATCGTGAATTAATTTTTCTTATAGAAGAAAAGGATATCCAATGGGATAAGACTCTGTGGACTATCATGGAGAGATATTTAACAAATATATCATATGTATTTGGTTCTTATAAACAAAGAGGATTTTATGAAAATCTTCTGTTATCTACAAAAAGTGTTGATATAACTCACTTTTTCAGTAATACTCAGAAAAAAGGAAGTTATAACTTCTCCAAGTTCATTATTAAAAAGATAATATCTATTGAAGAATGGGGTATATCTACATTAATTGAAAAAGAATTTTATTCTGATACTCATAAAATGAGTTTCAAATTTAATTTTTGAGATTATGTAGAGAGTTTTAATAAAACTCTATTATATGAAAATGAGAAAAAGAAACATACATGGTTTCTGAAAATTTGCAAAAATGTTTTTCATTATCCTGTTCCAAATTGGTTCTTCATATGGTGGAAGATTTTTGGTCCATCAGCAACAAGTTTGCATGAGGTTTTTATAAAACTAATGAATACTTGGTTAATGTGTCACCAAGCATTAAAAAATCTTTTTCTGAACATTGGATTGATGGGAAGACTCTATGTCTATTCTTCATGGAATTCGGAATCCCATGGATCTGGAGATGGCAGCCAGAATTTGGTTATACTGATGAAGGTATCCCTTGCCTATGGAGAGTTAGCTATACTAAATTTTGGGATAAACTTTTAAGAGAAGATCTAGCAACTGGACAGCTTTATGGCTCAGAAACTTTTCATCAAATGGAAGAAAAAATTTCTGCATACCAGAAAGATTTACAGCATCAACAAGAAAAAGAAAAAGATGCAATGAGTTCATTTAAAATTATAACTCAAAAATATTCAAAAATGTACTCTAAAGAGAAAATGGTAGAAATCTACATTGAAGAGATGAAGAAAGATCTCTACAAGAATATTGGATGTTCAGATTCAAAATCGGACAAATCTATGGCATCCGAATCAAGTGAAAATCAGTTTATTCATCTAATGCAAATGCAAGATGCTCAAGATCCCGAGGATGATATTCCTCAATTTTCTCAGATCAATGATATTTTTGAAAATCTAAAAAATTCATTAAAAGATAATATTAAAGACGATTAGGACATCTTTAATATTTTAAATTATATGCAAGTGGCATATCACGACAGCCGGTGAAAAAGCACAATTTGGTGGAATCTCACTATTTACTTTTTGACTTTTGTAACCATGTTACTGTTTGCTTTAATAAAGCAATTTACTGTTTATATTTTTAGTTGAAATCCGGGGTTCATGTCCGGCTCTTTCATCTATATATAGGTTAGGTCTGTGTTCTTAGAAGGACACGGTCGAGTTTGCTCCCCTCTATTCCTCTCTTGTAAACAACCCTTCTAAATAAAAATTTCAACATTTTATATAAAAGTTTCTTCTTCTGGTTACAATTCTGTAAGTTTACTGTTTTTATTTTCTGTTTTTATTTTATAGTTTTAATTTTTATATTTTGTATATTAGCCTGAATGACAGGTTAAAACATTCGTGTTAAATCATCCCATTACTAAACCATGATCTTTATTTATTTGTAACTTGGAATTAAATTGAAATGATAAAAGATTTCATTTAAATTTTGGAATTCGATGAAATATAAGGGTTGATGGTTGAACATAAGGTTTAAAGACGAACCATGAAATAGTAAACACAGGGTTTGAGTTTAACCAGGAGACATAAATTCATGTTGTAGCCTTTTAGCCTGTTTAGCCGAGAGATGGCGTTTAAGGCGTTCATGGGTGATTTTTATGAATTTATGTTTCTGAGGTGGCCCTCAGTAAAATCCTCTGTTGTTTAATTTCTCTGGTATATCTTTAGTAATTCCTTTTATGTTTTGTAAAATTGCCATAGATGAACCTTATATTCATTCTTATTCTGGAAATTAAATACCTCATTTTATTATTTCAGTAATTTGAATATGGTATATAGGCTGGAAACCAATAATCTCCATGTGTGCGAAAGCCACTAAGGAAACATTTGGTAAAACAATGCCACGTATCAGATTCAATTCGTATTCCAAGCCCCAGATGGATAATAAAATCAAATAATATATTTTCAAGTGAGGTTATATCATTTTTAAAATTTCATCTCTTAAAATCTCGTTCAAAATTGATAATTTTCCTGTGTTAAAAATATTGTTAATTAAAGATTGTATTTAAATTAAACTGACAATAAAAACAAGAATAAAATATTATTACAAAAATAATAAATGATATAGAGAAAAAAAACGTAAATGTAGTGCGTTAATGAGACCGTATTCACAGTTAACTCGAGGTCGATTTTTTTTTCTGACTACGTCTCTTTGTACACCCACCGGAATTGTTGGCGCCAAACCCCTAACACATAAAAACATACGAGAGCTCACAATCTCACTCGATCACTGCATCAGAATCGCACAATTGACATTATATACTATGGTTTCACAAAATATTGGACATGTTGGTTTATCCAAATTACTATAATTATGATGTGCTCTTACAAACCAATTCAAATATCTATTACAAAATTATTAACATGGGATAGAAGCATTCTATGTATCTAATAGACGCTAATAAAGACATGTTAGAAAATTGCGCTTTTAGTTTTGTAAGTTGAGTTTTAGTTATTCAACTTGTTAAAATTTGATTTTTATTCAATAACTTAGATTTCTTTTTGTTTTTGAATTTTTTTGCCCGAAATCACAAAATCTACCCGATATTTACTCGTTTGACATTGATTCTCTCACGTGGCCCATTTGGCAAAATAAAGTTTATATTATACATTAACAAAAATCTTAAAAATAATCTGTAATATGAATCATGACGCAAAAAATTAAAGTCTAAGTAAAACTGTTGAAAGATGATAAGAACAGTTTCAAGAATTCATCATCTTTGCTATTTAAAGAACCCCCGATAAATTATAACACCAACAACAATCCAAAACACCACAACAGATGCAAAAAATGCTTATTTCACAGTACAACCTCCAACCCTATAAATACGCCATCCAAGAACACCTTCAACCAAGCCAAAAACCCAAACTACAAGAGTAAAATTACCAGAAAAAAAAGGAAGAGCTCCCACTAATCCAAACATCAAGAAAATGAACTCCCGTGTCATTGTACCCGTGATCGCTATTCTTGCCATTGTCCAATTGTTTGCGCAGCCTGGATACGCTATCACTTGCGGTGAAGTTGATGTGGCTTTAATACCATGCATCCCTTACCTCACGGGACATGACATTGATCCAACTCCGGGATGCTGTAATGGCTTGAAAGTCATTATAGCGAAGGTCCAAACGCCAGCAGACAAAAGGGCCTGCTGCAACTGTGTTAAGGCTGCTGCTAACAGATACCCAGACCTGAAGGATGCGGTGGCTCAGAGTCTTCCGGCTAAGTGTGGTGTTGCAATGGACATTGTCATTTCTCGCAACGTCAACTGTGACAAGTCAGTGTGAACAATCTATGCTTTTCGGGTCTCATTTTCTCGTTTGGATACATGTTACAATAAATTTATGTCATGGTTTTTCTTTCTCTTGGCAGGTTAGAAAGTCAAGTTTGAAGTGCAGGCATGATGAAGACACCAGATTCGATTCAGAAATAACTCAAATTACTCTTCCTTCTCAATAATCTTATGGTTTGTAAACCTACTTGTATTAATGGAATTACACGAAGAATCTTCATTTTCATCGTAATCTGAAACTTCAAGATATTCAATTAATTAAATAACCATTTACTACTTTTTTGGATTTTCGTACAAACAATTTCGGTACGCGTGCATATGCTTTTCTGCATAAGAAATAACAAAAAAAAAAAATCAAATTTCGCTTCATTATATTTCTAGAAACTTGAAGAGTTTTTAATAATTATTATTAGTATTTATCACTGTAATCGGCAGTAAGCACATTATTTAAAACTATTCCAGTATACAATATTCATAAGAATTCCATGTATCATCTTATATTAATTCATGTATTGCTTAGTACATTACCCTTAAATCTGTCTACGGATCAAATTTTTTTTATATAAATGGATAAAACTAAATTCTCGATTTAAAGATCCATTCTCGTTGAAATAACTGAAGTATGAATCTTATCATTACATCAGTTGAATAAACACGTACATAATTAAAGGCATCCTTAAATGGATTAAATATATTGACTTAATTCATTATGTATTAATTTCATGCATGAATTTGAATATATACATACATATATATACATACATATATATACATGTGTGTGTGTGTGTGTCAAGTATGAAATTTATACAACTAATTTCATGGCATTAATTAAAGAAAACTTGTCCTACGTACACTAAAACCATGCATAGGCCAAGAAGCGTGAGCATGCATGAATCTCGTGCCAAAAGCTTCCAAAAAAGGAAAAGAAAGAAAAAGAACGACGAAGCAAAGCCAACAATATTTACTTCTTATAATAAACTGGTACTAGAATAAAGACAAACCGATAAAAAGCTGTTACAAACCACTCGTGGAGTTGATTTGGCAGTATATATTAAATAAATTAAAAAATAATTTGATATATAAAAGGATGATTTAGTATATTTGTAAAGTTTGAAAACTTTTATTTATAAACACAACTATATCTAAAGATTCAACTAATTTTTTTTTATTTGAAAGTATTTGATTACTTCTTTTTGCTGTCTGTTTATAGAACGGAATCTAAACTTTATTCAAAATATGTTTCTTTGAGATGGCACGATATTTATTTTCTCCCTTTTATTCCCCATAAACGTAAAAATTATATATTGTATTTGTTTTTTATACTTTTCTCTAGATTCATGCATTGCTCTCATGCACCGTAAGTCACAAGGAGCATATAATTATGACTAAAAATCAAGCATTTGAAACCTATAATAATGCAAGGCGTCCGTTACCTCACTGGGGCGCGGGAAACAAACCATCTCCGGCATGCTGCAGCAGTGTCAAATCAATGAAAGGGATGGACCGGACGTCGTCAGCGGACAGGAGGAACAGCTGCAGCTGCGTTAAGACCGCCGTGAAGCAGTGCCTGGGATGAAGGATGCGCTGGCGCAGAGCCTTCAAGTTCAGTGCGGCGTTTGTATGGACATCCTGTCTCCGGCCCGCACTGTTAACTGTAACAAGTATGCTTGTCTTCCTTTGCTTGTGTTTAATTTCTTTGTCAACTTCTAGGATTGAACTCTCTCATATATTGTATTAATTAATAATTTTATCCACTCATGCTAATTTTTTGTGTTCATTCTTCAATATTAATTCATTGCCAGGATCAAATGAGGCCCAAGAAATAATGGAACGAAACCCTGAAATTGAAGCTCAGATATTTAATTATTAATATTCTAGAGTTTTGTTTCGTTTTCCTGTGGTGGTGTAATAATTGTTGCTTAATCTCTCTACTAAGATCACTTTCTGTTGTGAAATTACCAAAGCTTAATCTCTTGTTTCAATCCTGCACAAGTGTGTGAACGATTTGCAGCAACTCTCTCTCGATGTTACAGATTCAAGAAATCGCAATCAGAAATCTCAGAAAAATAAAGACGAACAAGAACAAGGGATCTTTAGGTGGTCAAGTCAAAAATCGAACTAAGTCCGCCGGAGTCTCTATTATTGCCAATGTACGCCGATTACACTTGAATGATATACAAACAATCAACAAGATATGATTCCCTCTTTCTTTTGCCTCACAGTATACAACCAGAAAATAACCATAGATTAACACAATCTAGTAATGACACTTTGGTTCACATTTTCATTTGTCAAAAACACTTCCTGATATTGTCTGGCGGAGCTATTTTCTTATATTAATTACTATTATTTTCACTTCAGATATTTTCTTATATGAATTACTATTATTTTCATTTTAAATATGAATCGTGTTGATCCATTTTATGAAAATAGATTCATGAGACCATCGTACAACAAACATTCTTCAATTGTTATATGTAACTTTCCATGCATAAAGACTTCAACAAGGTTTTTAATATGATAATACGATATAGATAAATCATTTTCTTAGGGAAAAAATCAAACGTCGATCATGCTCTTCAAATATAATTAATTTCAAAAACATATTATCTGCCAAAATGCTTAAAATGAAATTAAACACAACCACAATTTCCCGGGGCTTCATAATCTTCTAATATATATTGCAGCATGATTTTATAAACAGTATGATCAAGAAGGCACCTAAAGTTACCTTTTTAGCCTATAGGAAAAAAAAAATACAACCTTTTACCATATGTGGTGAGGTAAAGATGAGCGGTTTGGCTAATAGAATTTCGTGTTCAAGCATACAATAAAACCAAGACGAAATAAAGACTTCCTCCATAAATTCATGATCATTACGTCATCTGTTTGCACACGAACGAAAGGATTAAGTACTAACTATATCCCGTCCTCATGATTCAAAACGAAAAACATTGAAGGTAATTCAAGTAAATGCTGTCAGTTTCAGGAGGGTTGACAAGTTTGATGCTGAAGGATCGTCTCCTCTTGAAGAGCATGGCGTCTTCCCGATACCATGGAGTCCAAAAAATGCCGAGTGTCTTACAGATTCACCCTAGGTTCTCTTTATCTCTATCTCCTCAACCTATAGGGTGTCGTCTCCTGTGCATTTCACAAGTCAGACAACAAATCTTTACATGGATCTATTAGGAACAATAAATCCCTAAACAATGAAGCGATGCTCCGTTTCAAACTATAATAGAAGTTAGCATTAGAAGCTAAGCCACATTAAATAAATTAAGGTCGTAAGGTAAGTCAATCAGCTCACGGACCCGTTGATCCAGCTTGAGTAGCTCAATATTGTTTCAAACTATAATAGAAGTGAGCATTAGAAGCTAAGCCACATTAAAGAAATTAAGGTCTTAAGGTAAGTCAATGAGCTCACGGGCCTGTTGATCCAGCTCGAGTAGCTCAATATTGTTTGAACTTGATCTCATGCTCAAAAACATGTTCATGAAAATATATTTTGGTGGTTCAAGTTGAACTCGAGAGCCCAAGGTCAAGTTCAGACTTTTCCCTGGTTGAGATCAAAGAGCACGCAATCGAGTTCAATTTTATCGTAAAATTAACTACAGCAATAGGCAGGAAATATGGACTTCAATCTCCTGAAACGTTGAATGTAATTTTAGCGTATAGAGGCCATAAAAGAGAAGGTTAAAAGAGGGCAAAACACGTTCATAGCAGTATCCTGGATTAGTGAAAGTATGGGTACTCAAATGCTACCTCTTAGATCGGCTGCGATCTTCCTCATAGTCCATCACTCCACCCAGTTCAGAAGTGATCTCTTCATGCCCTCGGTGATCAAGGTCGGCCTGCTCACAGTTTGTAACTTCTGCCACAACGTAAGTAAGACACATCGAAAAATACATATGGAGGTTGTATGCGTACATCCCATGGTTTGTAAAAGAAAAAAATATATCACAAGCATAAATTTGTGAAACTAAGAAAGGCCATGTGCCAGCCAAATAAACTTTGCAAATGCATTCAGAAGGAAAGTGGCCGAATTATCAACTAAAACTTTTCATGTATGTCATATTTATTGATATCAAACAAGCAAACAATTGAATTTGAATACAAATGCCAGGAATTGACCAAGCAAAATAACTCATTTCATGAAATTAAAATTAAAATTGAAGTTTGAAAATATCCACGAATCGAACATTATATTTCTATTAACATAATGAGTAAGTTAAGGTACCTAAGCGCTCAAGTCAATTCTAGAGAGCCTACCATCCTCTCCTGACACTGTTTGATCAATTCATGAGGGAATCAAGCGGCTTTCATATTCAGCAGCACGACTCACGCATGCAGTAAACTGAATGACAGTAATTCGAAACAGAAAATATTGTCTATTTAACTGACAAACGGGTTTAACTGACCTTCACAGATAGTGTCTTCTTCACTTCATCCACTCTTTCTTCTACTTCCTTTCTGTGCTTCTTGTCTGTTTCACTCATAGAATCTGCCCATTTAATCTTCTCTTGAATGGAGAGAAGAAGATTTTCAGACGTGGACAACCTAAGAGATGATAAAATAAAAATAAATAATGTAGATACTAGAAAGAAAATATGCAGCTATAGTAAGGAAAGCGCAACAAAAATTCAGAGTTAAAAATCATATTACATTCATTTTGTCGCACCAAATTTATAACAAGATATGATAACGCAAGAACTGAAGCAGGCTTCAGCTATCTCAGCAGTTTATTAATGCCAGAGGCAATCATACTTTCATAACACACCCATGCAAAGAACTCCAACATGAGGAATTGAGGATCCCTGAGAAGATTTTAATCTAAAGGCAAGCAACTCCCAAACAAGTGACGGAAGAAGTGCTAATTGGAACCATCCTCCAATCTTTTAAGCAGCTACTTAACATAAAATAGCAAAGCAAAAACTTTCCCAGAATGGAATATGATATATATATATATCTATTACTACTATAAATATATGAGTTTGAATTGTGAATTTACATCTATGTCCTTATCTTCATTAAATAATATTCATTAATACATGTCATTTTGATGTCTTTATCTTCATTAAATAATATTCATTAATACATGTCATTTTGTTTGTTTTGTTTTCTTATATCAATTAATGAATTACTACTATAAATATATGAGTTTGAATTGTGAATTTACATCTATGTCCTTATCTTCATTAAATAATATTCATTAATACATGTCATTTTGATGTCTTTATCTTCATTAAATAATATTCATTAATACATGTCATTTTGTTTGTTTTGTTTTCTTATATCAATTAATCTATTACTACTATAAATATATGAGTTTGAATTGTGAATTTACATCTATGTCCTTATCTTCATTAAATAATATTCATTAATACATGTCATTTTGATGTCTTTATCTTCATTAAATAATATTCATTAATACATGTCATTTTGTTTGTTTTGTTTTCTTATATCAATTAATCTATTACTACTATAAATATATGAGTTTGAATTGTGAATTTACATCTATGTCCTTATCTTCATTAAATAATATTCATTAATACATGTCATTTTGATGTCTTTATCTTCATTAAATAATATTCATTAATACATGTCATTTTGTTTGTTTTGTTTTCTTATATCAATTAATGAAATCTAAACTAAATTGAAGAAAAATAAAATTTAGAGTCTATTACTATTATATATATATAAGTTTGAATTGTGAATTTACATCTACGTCCTTATCTTTATTAAATAATAATCATTAATACATTTCATTTTGTTTGTTTTGTTTTCTTATATCAATTAATGAAATCTAAACTAAATTGAAGAAAAATAAAATTTAGAGAAAAATAAAATTTAGAGCATATATAAGCTACCAACAATAATATTCATTAATACATGTCTTTTTTTTGTTTTGTTTTCTTATATCAATTAATGAAATCTAAACTAAATTGAAGAAAAATAAAATTTAGAGCATATATAAGCTACCAACTTTTAGAATGAAAATTTTAGTTATCATTTTTTAGAATGAAATTTAATTTATTTTCCATTTTTTAGAATGACATTTTCACTCCATTTTTTTTAAAAACAATATATGTTTATATTGAAATTTAAAATAATAGTAATAATAAATTTTCTAAAAAAACTTATATCTTTAATTAAATTCAAAATGATAACAATAATAAATATAAGTTTTTTGTTTGTTTTTTTAAAATTGTGATGTTACTGTCTTGTCCACAAATTGTTGGTTGTTGAGATATTTTGGTAATCACTGAAAATCGAGTTTCAAATTTGACATTTGAATTGTGTTTTTGGATTCCTGACAATATGTTCGTCAACATATTATTTTTAAGTTATTTTTATCAGTATCGTGAGAGGTAAACACATTTATTACAATATGTAAATATTATAATCTGTTTAAATTAATATTCACTTTCATGTTTGACATGTTATGAGTCTTGGCCAAATGAA
>NC_133316.1:20242577-20332298 GCF_012295235.1 Primulina huaijiensis
GACTTGGAAGATTCACCAATTTCAAACACACTGTCTTTGAAGCCTAAGCATTTCTTGTCATCTCTTCCCATCAAAAGTATGGATTCAAGTTTTGATGTGCTCTTATTGAACTTGGACAAGGTTTCAGTTGCCTTTTGAAGCTCATCCTTAGTCTTGCATAGTTCCAAATCTTTTTTGCTCAGAATTACTTCAAGTTTGGCAACCACAGCTTTTAGATCAGTGTTTTCCTTCATAAGAGTAGAATTCAGCTTGTTTCTTTTGGTCCAATCTTCAAACAGCTCTTCATATAGCTTTTGTACACTCTCAAGAGTGATTTCTTCATCATCAGCTTCCAAATCATCATCCGCACTTGAGTTTCCAGAAGTTGTGGATTTTAAACAGATTGATTTTTCGCAGATGTTGCGGCCAGGTGTGGCAACACCTAGGGCAACACCTAAAGGATTCACCTGCAGCCAGCGTCTTTCTGTCAATAATGCAGTCAGAGAGGTATGATTTTCTTCCTCAGTGGGTTTCTCCTCCACATCAGATTCTTCATCGCTTAGGGAAACATTGTAGTCTTTATTTTTTCGCAATCTGTTGGCACATTCATTGGAGTAGTGACCGAAGCCTTTACATTCCCTACACTGCACTGAATCATACCTTTTTGAATTGTATTGTCCCTTGCCTTCATCCCTTGGTTGAAATTGTTGCTTGGCAGGGAGCTTTTGTGGCCTTTCAGCTGCAGGAAGACTTGGAAATTTTGAGGATTGTCCAGCTTTCTTATCTCTGATTCTTTTCAAATAATCTCCAAATTTTTTTTGTGATATAAGCGATTGAATCTTCGCAAAGGTCGGATTCGTTAACTTCTTTGGATATTTGAAGAAGGTCATCATAGGAGTCATTAGAGACTTGAAATGCTATAGTCTTTCCCTTGTCTTTCTTCTGCATATCCATGTTCATTTCAAAGGTGCGGAGTGAACTTATTAATTCTTCCAGTGCCGTTGAAGTTGTGTCTTTAGCTTCATCAATTGCACATATTTTTATGTTGAACCTCTGGGGTAGAGATCTGAGAACTTTGCTGACCAACCTTTCATTCGATATGGGATCACCTAGACTGAAAGCTTCATTCGCAATCTCCCTGAGACGTCGATCATAATCTGTTATAGTTTCGTTTTCTTCCATTCTCAGGTTCTCGAACCTTGAGGTAAGCATTCTCAACTTTGTTCTCCTCACACTTTCCGAGCCTTCACAATGCTTTTGAAGAGTTTCCCATGCATCCTTGGCAGAGGTGCAGTTCGTAATCAAGGTGAACATGTTCATGTCCACAGAAGAGAAGATCGCATTCAGTGCTTTTGAGTTGTGATTCGAACTTTGTACTTCATCAGCAGTCCAGTCACTTTCTGGTTTTATCAGGCTGTCTCCGTCTTCGTCTTCCTTCTTGGGTGGAGTCCATCCATTGATGACACGTTGACATGCTCGTTCATCTATGGATTTTATGTAGTACCTTATTTTTACCTTCCATAAACCGTAGTTAGTACCATCGAGGACCGGTGGTCGAAGTACTGCATTGGTGAGTGATGTGTCCATTTGAATATATCTGTCAATCAAAAACAAAAACAAAAAAAAAACAGAATCAGCACTTAGTATATCAAGTGGAGGCTCTGATACCACTTGTTAGGAATTATGTTGTTTGACAGTTATGAATAAATACGTAAACAACAATTAAAATAGCAAATTTGTGTTTTATCAGAATTAGGTGTTGTGCCAGATGTTACAACATCTCGGACAGCATGCAGCGGAATATTAACTTTTATAACACAAATAGACTTTAAATGAATAAATTGACAAGATTAAATATGCACAAGTATAAATACTTGTGCGGTGCCTTATGGCAAAAATTAATCACTAGAAACCAAATCGTTTACACAAAAACATATCACTAGTGATTTTCACGAAAATCAATTTTCTCAACACTTTGAGAAAATAAAGCTTTCTAAAAACAAATAACCAGAATAAAAACTAAAACAAGAAAGCAAAACGTGATGCCAAAAAAAGAATCCACGAAAACGATCTTCAGGCAACTTCTTCACGGATGTTGTATGCAGATGTTCCCAACACTCAAGGCAACACGTGATCACCACTCTTCAACAAACAGCACGATCCTTGACGAATTATTGCCTTGATATTCTCGGCATGCACAAGTGTGTGTATGACTATTCTCAATGAAGAAGCAGAGAGAGCCACCCAATGATGTCCTTGATCTCTAATTTATAGATGTAGACTTTTATCTCTACAAGGAAACATATATCATAAGAAAAGTAAGAGTTTTATTATAAATAAACTCTATTTAACCATTGATATCATATATCTTTAAATCATTCCAATAAAAACATATATAGACTACTTTTGAATGATTATCTCCTTATCTAAGAAAGACAAAATCACATAAAATAATCTACTCAATCAAATCAACAAGGAAAAATATTTTTAGAGAAATAATTAAAAATCTAGGGAATTATAACAATTAAAGTCGAGAATATTATTTCTCTTCAGAGATAAAATCAAATATCTAGTCACTAACTGATTTCATCTCGGAATCGGCAACAAGGCATTAAACCTCTTCTTCATCACTGCTATTACTGGCACTCTCTGATTTTTATAAATCAGACTCAGAATCCGGCCACTTGCTCTTACTTTCCTCAACCAGTAATGTCTACTTGTCATCCTTATGTCTTTTTTTCCTATGAAATCTTCTGACCTTATCAGCCAACCTATTGTCGTAGTCGGCTATGAAGTGGTCAATTCTTTTGCAATTTAAACATGCATTGTCCGTATCAACTTATTCTTTCTTGTAATGATTTTTTGGACTAGGACTCTGAAAGTTGTCATGATTCTTCCTCAGAAACTTCCCAAATTTCTTCACGAATAATGACATTGCATCATTCAGTTGTTTGTCAGATATTTCTTTGGAAACTGATGACTCGATTGTTGTAGCAATAAGTGCTTTAGTTACTTTTGAAGTTTACCTACCATTAGTCTTCGACTCCAATTCAAACTCATAATTAAGATCTGTGAACAGATCATGAAATTCAATCTTGTTCAGGGCATTTAATTTTCGCATAGCCATGATTTTGGCATCTCATTCTCTTGGGAGTGCCCTCATTACCTTCAAAGCTATTTATTTGTTTTCGTACTTTTTACCTGGAGCAGACAATTCGATTATTATGCCGTTGATTGTTCATAAAATAAGACGTTGATTATCCTGCTTTATCTTGATACTTTCATACTTCTATATGACAACGGATAGATTCTTCTTCTGTGTTTCACAGAGCTGAATTAGCTTATCTCATATATGTTTGGCATTTGACCATATTTTTAATCTTGGTAAATGTGTTCTCATCCAACATTTTGTACAATATTTCGTTAGCCACATTGTCTTAATTGGCTATCTTTTTATCTTTATTGGTTCATTCAATTCTCATTTTTTCAATCATTTGTGGTGTACCTTCTTAAATATAGCAACATTTGTGTTCAGCTTCAAAATCTTCATTGGTCTCTCAGTAATAATGTACCACATATCGTTATCTTGTGCACATAAATGAGAATACATTCTAATCTTCAGTCATCAAAATCTTCTTTGGAAAATCTTGCTGAAAAAGGTCATTATGTGCATAGTGTTCAGAGAAAAAAACTAACCTGCTTTGATACCAATTATTAGAATCGAAAAATTGATTAGAATGAGTGGTTGAATAAACAATCTCACAATATTATCAAAATAATTCGGGTTGGTTAACAATACTTAATTGTAATTCTTGTCGGTTGGGCTTTAGTAAACAAGAAGTTGGACACTGCACTGAAATAAGCACATTGAATCAATTTGTACATAAGTGGCAAGGCTAAGTATCAGTTTGGGCTTAAAAGCTGAAATAATGCAAATACACAGACAAATTTTTCTTGATATTCGAATTTTTGAACAAATTATATGTCATCCCTTCTTCCGTTTCCGAAATAATTCCACTAGAAGACTTTGGCGATTACAACAATTTGCAATAACCCACTTTAGTAGAGCTTATTTTTTGTCTACTGAGACTCTTAGCTATTCTCACAACTTAAACAATCTGTACAATAAGACTATACACTAGCCCAAATGATCCCCAATGATATGATATTAACACTCAAGTGTGTGCTTCAAAATATGAACAATCAGTTGGGCTTTGAAGAACTTAGCAGTTTGGAATACAAAATATTGAGTGTGTGATGTAGAGTCTGAAACATCTTCAAACTGATATATTTATAGGCATGAATTCCAACGTTAAACTTTTTTAATATGATAGTCACTTCAAATATAGAAGTCGTTTTCTATGTGATTGTACATTTTGAAAAATAGTACAATTCGGTAGTGCACATAGACTCTGATGAATAATGGATTAAATAGTTGTTATGTACGAAAAATATCTCATATGTTATCATCAACTGAGCTTTGATCCTTAAACGAATGTTCTGGAAACTTTCAGAAATGTCCGTTGAATTTTCCTGACTGATTCAATTTTGATGATTCAATTCCCATAGATTAATCAATAAGTCTTGAATTAGTTACTTTCGATAATCAGTTACCTTCCAAAATTCTGTTGTAGCACCCAACTCGGGATATAAGCCTCAAGGAATGCCACATTCCCTGACAATACTATGTGTGGGAATATCGTCCCATTTTGAAGTATCACAAGCAATAACAGGTCGTTTAAACTAATTAAAAGTTTATTTGTTGAAGCAATTTATAAAAATTAATAAAAGTTATAACATGTTTTTACAAGAAGAACTAACATAAAAGAAACATATAGTGATGAAGGTGACAATAATCTATCTATTATCTATTACTACTATAAATATATGAGTTTGAATTGTGAATTTACATCTATGTCCTTATCTTCATTAAATAATATTCATTAATACATGTCATTTTGATGTCTTTATCTTCATTAAATAATATTCATTAATACATGTCATTTTGTTTGTTTTGTTTTCTTATATCAATTAATGAAATCTAAACTAAATTAAAGAAAAATAAAATTTAGAGTCTATTACTATTATATATATATAAGTTTGAATTGTGAATTTACATCTACGTCCTTATCTTTATTAAATAATAATCATTAATACATGTCATTTTGTTTGTTTTGTTTTCTTATATCAATTAATGAAATCTAAACTAAATTGAAGAAAAATAAATTTTAGAGAAAAATAAAATTTAGAGCATATATAAGCTACCAACAATAATATTCATTAATATATGTCATTTGTTTTGTTTTGTTTTCTTATATCAATTAATGAAATCTAAACTAAATTGAAGAAAAATAAAATTTAGAGCATATATAAGCTACCAACTTTCAGAATGAAAATTTTAGTTATCATTTTTTAGAATGAAATTTAATTTATTTTCCATTTTTTAGAATGACATTTTCACTCCATTTTTTTTAAAAACAATATATGTTTTTATTGAAATTTAAAATAATAGTAATAATAAATTTTCTAAAAAAACTTATATCTTTAATTAAATTCAAAATGATAACAATAATAAATATAAGTTTTTTGTTTGTTTTTTTAAAATTGTGATGTTACTGTCTTGTCCACAAATTGTTGGTTGTTGAGATATTTTGGTAATCACTGAAAATCGAGTTTCAAATTTGATATTTGAATTGTGTTTTTGGATTCCTGACAATATGTTCATCAACATATTATTTTTAAGTTATTTTTATCAGTATCTTGAGAGGTAAACACATTTATTACAATATGTAAATATTATAATCTGTTTAAATTAATATTCACTTTCATGTTTGACATGTTATGAGTCTTGGCCAAATGAAGAACAATAAATTCAAGCAAACAAATACATAAAGTCTGGGGCGAAATCAGAATTATGTGGTAGCGAGAATTAAAATATAAATGAATATATTTTTAGTGAATTTATCGATGTTAAGATGCATAAAAAAAACTTATATAATAACGTATAAAATTTTTGTGATGAAATTTGCACTTCATTTTTTAAAAAAAACTTATATATTTAATGAAATTCAAAATGATAACAATAATAAATATATGTTTTTTTTTCCTAGCTATTAATGAATTCTAAAATAAATTAAAAAAATGAAATTTAACTATCATATTTTAGAACGAAAAATTTGGCTACCATTTTTTAGAATGAAATTTAAATTTATCTTCTATTTTTTGGAATGAAATTTGCACTCAATTTTTTTTATAAAAATATATATCTTTAATAAAATTTAAAAGAACAATAATAATAAATACAAGTTTTGGTTTGTTCTCTCATCTATTAGTAGATTTTAAAAATAAATTGAAAAAAAATTAAAATTCAGTCGCAACTTATTGGATTGAAATTGGCACTCTATGTTTTTTTAAAAAAACTACATCTTTAATGAAATTTAAAATAAATAGAAGAATAATGAAATTTACATTCCATTTTTTTTAAAATGAACTATTTTCTTATTTTAAAAATAATTATTTTTGTTTTATTTATCTCTTTTTTTTGTTAGAATAAAAATGAAGTTTATGTTTTTGTTCAAAATTTTATAGTTCTCTAGACGGTATCAAGTAAAAATAATCTCTAAGATGAGTTGACATATTTTATTAATTACTGTTAATACATTTAAAATAAATCAAAGAAAAATGAAGTTTACACTCTTGTTCAAAATTTTATAGTTCTCCAATTTTTGAGTAGGTCTTCTGTGAGACGGTTTGATGGATATATATCCCTGATACGGGTCAACCCAATCATTTCTAGATTGAAAAACAATGTTTTTTCATTATTCAGGTCGGATATGGATATGTTTCACAAAATTGACTCACGAAACAACCTCATAGGAGTTTCTGTGCCAATTTATTTTTAACTTGAGTAAATTAATATCCATGAATAATGTAAATAATAATATTTATTACATGTTTCTTTGTTTGTTTATTTGTTTTTTCCATCTAATAATCAATAAATTCTAAAATAAATTGAAGAAAAATGAAATTTAGCCACCAATTTTTGGAATGAAATTTAAATTTAGCCTTCATTTTTTAGAATGAAATTTACACTCTATTTTTTAAAAAACATTTATATATATATATATTTAAAGAAATTTAAAATAATAAAAATAAATACATGTTTTATTGTTTGTTTTTCTAAGCTATTAATGAATTCTAAAATAAATTGAAAAAATGAAACGTAACCACATTTTTTGAAATGAAATTTATACTCTATTTTTTTTAAAAAAAATCTATATATTTAATAGTATTTAAAATAAATAGAAGAATAATAAAATTTACGCTCCATTTTTTAAAAATGAATTATATCCTTATTTAAAAAATAATTATTTTTGTTTGATTTCTCTCCTTTTTCTTTTTATTTAATTTATGAACTCCATCTTAATTTTTTTTGGATGTCATCTTCGTTTGATTTCTTTTGTTCATTAATTAATGAATTTAAAATAAATCGAATGAAAATGAAATATATATTTTTGTTAAAAATTTTATAGTTCTCTAATTTTGAGTAGGGGTTCTGTGAGCTGGTATCATGGATATATATCTTTAAGATAGGTTGACTCGTCCATTTTCGGAGTAAAAACAATGTCTTTTCATGATTCGAGTCGGATAGGAGACATGTTTCACAAAATTGACCTGTGAAACAACCTCAAATTAGTTTTTGTGCCATTTTTTTATTTTTAACTTGAGTAAATTAGCATCCATGAATAACGTATATTGTGTGAATTTACTTGTATGTTCTTATTTTCGTTATATAGTATTAATAAATACATCATTTTTTTTTGTTTTTCAGATATTAATGAATTTTACAATAAATTAAAGAAAAATGAAATTTTATTTTGGAGTAAAATTTACAATCCATTTTTTTTAAAAAAAATTATATCTTTAATAGAATTTAAAATAAGAAACACAATTTCTGTAGTACACACATGAACTTCCTAAGAGTTCATCGATCTCAGTACTACTCTCACTCATGCACGCTTAATCCAACAAAATTGAATGATAGTTAAAGATTAATCTTTTAGTTCAAACATTTCTTGACCTTCAGGTCAAATGTTATATTTGTTATCTAAAGCAAGACTTTTATTTCTTATAATTGTGATACACCATGCAAAGCCATATACAAAGCTAATTGTGAACATAATGAGAATTGCACTGACCATAAAACTTTATGCATGAAAAACTCAAATAATTGTTTGGTGCAATGAGAGAACACTTCAAAAGAATGAAAACGAGCTTAAATTGATTTTACGTGTAATAATTACTCTTATATACATCAAAGTGATAGAAAATGAGGAAAAAGAATGAATTCAAATATTTTTTATGTGAAACAAATTAGTCTTACATCATAGTTATTCAAAATGATTTATAAGATTTTAAATTTTTTTATGTTTTTTAAATAATTTTTTTGTTCGAAAAATAAAAGTTTTTAAAAATATTACAATTATCTTCATGTTTTATCTCTGTCAAATTTCCTTCGATGAATATTTGTAGAACTTGTAGCTACTTTTTCAATGACGTGATTTATGTATAGAACTTTATAATTTCAAAATATATCATGAGAAATTCAGAAATTATGGTTGTTGTATGTTCCATCTTTGTATGTTCCACACGTGCAACGCACGTACATGTCTTCTAGTATATATATATATATACAAGTGTGTGTGTGTATATCAATCTATATTAAGAAACTCAAGCAGTAAAAGATGCATAGGTACCAACAAAATCAATAAAAATTTAACCCTCTCAGGAAGAAATATTACCAATTTTCCAGCGTTCTGATCATGCCACCCAATTGTCCAGGTCTAAGATCCCTCCCTGCTGCAAATTGCACCTACAAGCTCACACAAACATTAGATTAGCAATTAATTATCGCTAAATGAGCGATCTGTACTGGAGGTTAAAAAACTATAATATTGACCTCAAAGCATCGTCGCAACTGGTCCAGCTTTCCTCTGACTATCCCCTGTTCATACGAGCAACAAAAATTAGTATGTAATATACAAAAAATTCTTCAAAATAAATGTCTTTGTCTACTTTACTGTCAATATCATGGGTCTGTTATTAAATATATGAAATATGAAGCATATAAATTTAAAAGGTAATATAATGAACAAGATGGATAACTTGTGCAAAGGAAACAAAACATTGCAAACAAACAATGCAAAAATACATTTTTTTTTAAAGCAAACCCGTTATCTTAAGGAACCAAAGGTCCAAAACTTAAAGAGTCAATGTATTGGTCGGTCAGGTGTGAATAGCGAAACGAAACCTACCACATACATACAGTCGTTAATGAGAAAATCCTCCAATTCACGAACATTGGCAACATCCATCTCCTGCATCAATGTATCATATGGCAATACCTGTCCAAAGGCCAAAAATGATTATGCTAGCAAACAATTACAAAAGACAGGAAAGTCAAAGACCAGTCTTAACCAGTACCAAATAAAAAGGAATCAAGAACATAAGCACGCCATCAAATCTCCCAAATTTTCAACCAACACACAACGGCGCAACCATAGGCGAGCCCACTAGAAAAAAGAAGTCATAGAACCTTGTTTGCATCTGCCAAAGTGAGCACTGTCAGCTGCTTTAGCTTGAGGACTTGCTCCGGAACCAGTTGTGGAAGCCTGCTAGCATCACCTGCAGCACAACTAATTTGTATAACTAATCCTTGGATAAATCACCAAGCCGCGTCATTCAACATTATATCTAACATTAACAGTTCTATGCACAACAAAGACATTTTGAGATTTGAGAAACCACATAAGTCCAAACAATATTATAACCACGGATAATTTTACTGATTAATTTAGGCAAATCTGAGACATAAAAGTGAAAACCAGAGAAATTTGATAATTTAACAGATTGGTCACTTACTTTTATATTCACTCCATGTACCATATGCAAACATCCGCAGCAAACCAAGGAAAATAATATTCTCAGTTCCTTCAAGCTGCACATTGGTCCAAATATTAAGAAATATTGACAAATAAACAGCATTTCTTCAGAAGTTTCAATACCAAGGAAAAAGTTCAAATAGCCGACAAGTTGTACATATTAACAAGAAAGAAGCAAAAGATTTATAACGATTGCTCTCAACTTTTGTTTGATACCATTGACAATTACTTAATCTTTTAGATAGCAACGTGTGAAACTTACTTGAGCATTTCATACAAAATATAATGTTTGCACTGCCTAGCTTTACAAACTATTATCTTTCAGCATATTTTGGAATTTGGAGTAAGATAAAAATTTATGACTTAAAAAATTGGGAAACATAAGGCTGGAAACTTTGCAACTCCAGACTGAATGACGACCCATATCATAGAATAAGTCAAGAAAACCATTTAAATTCCAATATCCATTGACAAAGGGATTAATAGAAGTATCACTCCAAAAGGCAAAAGGTTAATATACGTATAAGGGAAACAAGCCTACAAAGGTACACAACAAGCGAATCGAATGAAATACTCATATATCAGTAAAATAAAAGGCCTCAGTTGCAGTCTTAAAAGAAAGCATCTCAGACAACAAACAAATCTGTCACCAAAAAGATTCCAGACCATCCTCCATCAATCGGTACTGAAAGTTTTTTATGATTATATAATAAGTCACACTAACATAAGCCCCCAAAAGAGAAAATCACATAAGCCCAAAAGCTTAACTTTGACCGTGCTACTCTGCAAAGAATTATGGTTAGACCCATTCAAGATGAGGATTTCCCCCACTAAATCAATCACTTTAGGTAAAAATCTAGCACCTAATACCTCAGCCAACTGAAATGATTTTGAGAGCATATCTCTACTAGCAATCCCATCAGCTCGCACGACCACGATACTGTCCCAAAATAATTAAAAAAGTATGAAAACACATACGAGCTCTTCAACAACCTAAATTACTAAAACTACGAGCGTCATCGAAATCATAACCCAGAAGATCTCACATGCCGCAAGAATACGTCTAAATTTCACACATCAGGAAACAAAATCAATCGAACGCACGCACGTAGTGTAATACCTCGATGATGCTAGGTACTGAAAGAATCTCGGAGAAAGCAAAGAGGGCTGGGTGAGAGGTGGCCTCCACAATCACATTAGCCAGTGCCGAGCCCTTCAGATTCGACGCCTGCTTCACAAAGTAGTCTATATGCTCCGCTTGCTTTTGTTCAATGTCCATTTTTTTTTTTTTTCAGATTTCAAATGACTACTGATCCAATAACAGAAGTTGCAAGAAAATTACAAATAACTATGAAAATTATTGGTAACCACTTTTAATCTAGGGTTTTGGTGATCTCTACCAGTGACTAGCAACTTGGAGAGGTCATTGGAGTCCCTCTTCCCTTGGATTTGGTGCGTCAAGGGGTTCTGCAGTTTGCTTGATGATACACGATACACTTGTTTCTTTTTTTGGAGATACTTTGATGAGAGGAAGCTGGTGTCACATGTTGATGTAAGCATTAATAATTTTGTTATATGATGTTAAATTAATATTTAATTTAATAATTTGGTATTTAAAAATATAATCACGCATAAATAAATTTTTTTTCTAAATTTTCGAAAATTTTATGATTTTTCTAAATATTTATTTTATTTAAAAAAAATTAAAAGTTGGGTAATTTCTTGTCGTAGATCTGCAACAATATTAATTATTCAAACTAGCGATTTTCTCATATGTCGTCTCTGAAATCAAGATCTAAAGTATCTTTTTTAACCACATGTATCTAAGTTTTCAATGACATACTCCTATTTCTACTCTTTCTATTTCATATTGTGGTCGTATTTGGTATCTTCTTCACATTACCAAATCAATGTTAGACGTTTCTTTCTAATCTTATCCTACATGGGTTACACCTAAATAATTCATAATATTTTCATTCATAATTCTATCCTTGCACTTTTTTGTCACACTTCCATATTAACATTTGCATATCTGTTATAGTCATCTTGTGCATATTTACTTTTGTAGTGACCCGACACTTCGGGGCATAAAAGATCGTTAATCGAACTATAATCTTATAACTTTTTTTTTTCAATGTCGCATACATCCTTCTTCTTTGGGTTTTAATTTAATTTGGAGATATTGAAATCTATTGATGATGGTATCTTGTACTCATGTCTCATTCTTCAAAAATCTTTAATAAATGATGGGCGCTCTGATGTTGATGGTTCATATTTATGTCTGGAACTAAAGTTGTTTGGGCACTCTGTACCCAAAGATGCAAAAAAAGTGATTGATGTGCTGAATTATTTGAAAAAAATTAATGGTTGTTATCCAAATATATATATTGCTTATCGAGTTTTCCTTACTATGCTAGTTACCAATTGCATCAACCGAAATGACTTTTTGTCAAATTCAAACTTATCTCCGATCATCTATGTCAAAATAAAAAATAAATGACTTGGTTATATTATCTATCTGAAAAAAATAGTTGTGAAAGTTAATTATGAAAACTTAATCAATATATACTTTCGCTTCCAAAAATTCAAGGCGAGCAACATTCAAAGGAATATGTATTAGTTCGGGAACATGAATTTTATATTTTGTTTGAAATATCGTCTTGGTTTTTTTAGTATTTTCTAATGATATATTATTTTAGATAATATATTTTTTCTATTTGTTATTTCTAAAATTAATGTTATACATACTATTATATTTACGTCAATGAGAAATATATGAATATCAAGCTTTGAAAGCACCATTTATCGTTCTCGCCTCGGACCTCAAAATCCCAGGTCCAGCGCTGAGTGCCACATTACGAGAAAATACCTAACTTTAATAATGAATCATTTATGGAAGATCAGTTTATATGTACATAGTGACTATTAAAATGCGAAAATAAACATTAATTATCTAATTCATAGCTAACACATAATATAAAATAAAATAAATGCACATTGGCATTGGGAAATTTAAATCAAGACTTTTAAAATTAAATTTAAAAATTAGTTTCGGGGGTTATAAATATATTTGAAAAATGAATTACGGGGCCAAATTTAGTGTTGGGGTTTTTAGGGTGAAAATCAAACTTTTCATTNTAAATAGATCTGAAACTATTTTAATCCGGTTTGTCTGAATTTGTTACCAGAAATGGTTCAAGACATGTTTCATAGAACTATATTAGGTAACACGTATGATACATATAAATGGATAATTAATAAATTAATTAAAATTGACATGAGATTTATATATAGTTTGTTTAGATACATAATTTAATTTCAAGATCGTTTTCATAGAACTATATTAGGTAACACGTATAATACATATATATGGATAATTAATAAATTAATTAAAAATTGATATGAGACTTATATATAGTTTGTTTAGATACATAAATTTTTTATCAAAAAACTTGATTTCAATTTGATCTCGATCTGGTCCAATCCGATTTCAATCAAATTTAGTTCAATTTCGGTTTTCGACTGAGTTACACTCCTGATCCAATGAATTCGGAACCAATACAATATGAGGAAATTCTGGATTGGTTTGGTTTCATCACATGACTATCCGGAACTGGTTCAATCTATTCAGGAACCTATTTGACCCGGTCTTGTAACATGCGTACCTCCAGCCAATGTTCAAGGGTGGCTCACAAGCTTACAAATGTTGGATTGTTGCAAATAATAAGGCTCATTGTTACTTGTTAGGGCCGATGAATGAAGTGCTTAGAGCTAAGCATGAAGCCTTCGGGGCTGTAAGAGATTGTGGAATCTGTGCAGATGTAACAAACTTGTCATGGAGTTGTGGAAACGCTTTTGCATTGTAATATGAAGAATGGTTCTTCAGTTAGTGAGATGCGATGAAAATGATTAATCATTGTGTTTTGGTGCAATAATTTTTCCCGCTAGTAAAACAATTGAAACATGTTGTTTGACTTGTTGTACGGTTTAAAGAATTCGAGTTGTACCATTACCACTAACTATAACTTTCGACAAAGTAGAAAGTGCTCGGTCTTATAATTGATATCAGAGTCAAGTCCACTAATTCGATTTCAATTGATTGCAATGAGTGCAATTATTGGGTTGAATATTGTCATAGTACAATCATTGTCTCTGCTGGTAAAACAATCAAAATATGGTGCTTAGTTCTTGTACAATTTAAAAAATTTGAGTTGCATCATTGTCATCAGCTATATATTTAGGTAAATAGACAAGTGTTCGATCCTACACATTTCAATGATGTTGTAATCAATGGTTCAAACATCGATGACAAGACTTAAGTTGGCATGATCTTGGACGTTGAACGATTTACAAACATATGGAAACCCAAAAATTCCTTCAACTCTCATCCTTTTGAGTACTTTTTTGGTAGCTTGTGGTGTATCAGAATAGAACGACTTGCTGTAGAAAATTTTATAGATTTTTGACTAAGAGTAAAAGAAAATAGTAGTTGACATCGCCAGCAACGTGTTGAAGAGTTCGAAGAACTTCTCTCAAAATTCGAAGATCAGTCGAGTTTATTCGAAAATGTAAGTGGGCTTACATATTGGGGAAACGATAAGTGACCATGAATAATGAGATGGATTTCAGTACTGTATTTGTTTATGTTATGATATGATATATTCATGAACTAAGTTTCAGATCTCTTTAATTTATATGTTGATCTCTATTGTGACATGTCATGTGACATGATACATTTGAAATTATGTTTATATGTATAATATGTTATTTTGTGTTCGATCGGTCTCAACTTACTTAGTGTTTCACAAAACACTTATCCCTTAATTTCCTTATTAGATAAGAATGGAGATCAGTTGGATGAGGATGGAAAAACCAGTTTCAAGGGCTAGTGAGAAAGCTCTAAATAAGAACACCAAGTTTTCATTTTCAATTATAATTTACTTCCGCTTTTCGTACGTCTTTCTTTGTAAAAATAACTTCAATAGTATTTGAATTATGTATTGTAAAAACTATGTTTTTTTTATACAATAGACTGATTTTGGCTATTTGTTTTACTATGAATCTTATTGTTTTCAATATAAATTGTTAAATAATGTCGGTGTCATACGTTACGATATCGAGACGTGACATTTAAGTGGTATCTGAGTCGTCAAGTTTATACTCTGTTTGGGGAAAATCCTAAAAAAATGGAAAATGTCAGATTTTGACATTTTGCAAGAGACCAGTGCATTTCTATCCAAATTGGTCTAGCGAGAGCTCTTCATGAAAATTCCCTACATCATGATGCCACCCTCAAAATCGCGAAATTCAATTCTTTAGGCATTAAAAATTATGTTACAGTCAATTTTTGAAAATTTTGAATCGAGAACAACTTCGCTTAACAAATTCAAAATTTGATTCCGTCGACTGTTCTGCAAACCTCATGATGTAAAATTTCCATCTATATGTATCCAAATCTTTTGATTTTTCAAAAAATTTTTGAAAATTTTGAATCGAGAACAACTTCGCTTAACAAATTCAAAATTTGATTCCGTCGACTGTTCTGCAAACCTCATGATGTAAAATTTCCATCTATATGTATCCAAATCTTTTGATTTTTCATTTTTGAAAAATCTCTTCAAAAATCATGTTCAACATTAATGAAAAATCGAATTACGTCTTGTTAAGTTGACCGAATTTTGATTTTAGCTCTTTAATAAGTCAAATTTCAATCCTCTTGAAAAATCATGTTCAACATTAATGAAAAATCGAATTACGTCTTGTTAAGTTGACCGAATTTTGATTTTAGCCCTTCAATAAGTCAAATTTCAATCTTAGCATAATTTCATCGATCTTTTTATAATTTCAATCATTTTATAACCGAAGTGCTGATAAGACGTCATACATAACTGATATGACACTAGATATTATCGAGAATATATATCCACATCAGTATTACGGTGAAACAAAGACTGAATTGGTAAAAAAAAATTAAAATTAACATTGGAATTTGAGTGAATAAAGAACCAAATCAAAACGAGGTCAACCTAACAACGAGTTTAGCTATTTTCCCGAATTATTAGTAATTTGTGAAAACTCTTGAGCTGCTTCGTATATTAGACGAATTCACAATTTTGCATAAATATAAACAAAACAAAAAAACAAAAAGGGATCTTTCCCTCCATTTTCTGTATAGTGCGTGGGAGAGTCTCCGTACGCATTGCGAAGTGAGAGCGTGTGTATTTTGCTTTTTTGGCCGGATCATCACTCAATCTTTCAATATCATCACAGAGGTGAAGGCTTTTTTTCCCTTTTTTATCATTTTCTTGTACCATTGTGTTTGTTTTCACTCTTTTTTCTGGAGAAGTTTTGATTTTTCAAACACTTGGGTATGAACTGAACAACGTTTTTTTCCCCGATTATTGCATGTTTTTTTATGGGTTCAACGGTCCCGCATTGATTTACTGTGGTTGTTTCAAATTTTTTTAAATTTCTTGTTGTGAGGGTGGGGGTGGGGGTGGGGGTGGGGATTTTCTGTTTTATTTAAGATTTTTGGTTGTATTTTGCTACTCTTTCTTAGTGATATTTGATTTATTTTTAGCTGAGTTTTATTTATGTTTATGTCTATTTGGGCAATGTGGTAGCTTTCTTTTTTATTATTTTATTCGGGTGGATTACTGAGCGATTTCATTGTCTGTAATATATTCTCGAAGATTTTTGCCGTTGTTCACCGTCTTTTTTCTTCTGAACTGGAAAAATCAACAGCAATCTTCGTCTTATCATTTTGTTGATTTAATGTAGTTTATTATTTGGGGAACTGTTTGCATTTTCATGACAACGGTAGCTTCTTGATTTTCTTTCTTCTGGTTTATGGGATAAGTTATTTGCGAATTTGAATGAATCTTCTACTATATTGAATGATTATGTCAAAATCAACAGCAATCTTTGTTTATCATTTTGTTGATTTAATGTTGTTTATTACTCGGGGAACCGCTTGCATTTTCATCATAACGGTAACTTCTTGATTTTCTTTCTTCTGGTTTCTGGGCTAAGTTATTTGTGAATTTGAATGAAGCTTCTGCTATATTGAATGATTATGTCAAAATCAACAGCAACCTTTGTTTTTTCATTTTGTTGATTTAATGTTGTTTCTTACTTGGGGAACTGCTTGCATTTTCATCACAACGGTAGCTTCTTGATTTTCTTTCTTCTGGTTTCTGGGCTAAGTTATTTGTGAATTTGAATGAATCTTCTGCTATTGAATGATTATGTAGAATGTTGTCATTTCTGATGCACAAGATATATATTTGCTTCCACTGGCTAAGCACTTGAGATTTTTCCTATTCCACTAAATTATACCGCACTTCTATAATGTCCTCTGATGAACATTGATTTACGTTGTTATGTAACTGGCCGAGAATTCAAGCATTATCTGGTCTATCTCGTTCTGCTTCATGCATTTATTAAGTGTTGGATTTTTTTATTTACTGTTTCACTTATTGTTCTAGGTTCTTCATTCTACCGAGTAATGGAATCGCCTACTTTACCACCAAATGCAAATTTACAACAAGCAGCACTGCCTAAGAGGTCTATAATTGACCGAACTGGATTCGGTACTTCCGGGCGACCCATCTCTTTACTCGCAAACCACTTCAAAGTCTCACTCAGATGTCCAAATGAAATATTTTACCAGTACAATGTAAAATATATTACCCTGCTATTTTATGAGTATAGTAATGAGTGTACAAGTGATCATTAGTTGGTCCATTCTGAATGCAGGTTTCTATTAGTTCTGAGGATAATGGAGTGGTTGAGAGCAAAGGGATTGGGAGGAAGATCACCGAAAAACTTTACCAAACATACTCTTCTGAATTCGCTGGGAAGACATTTGCTTATGATGGGGAAAAATGTCTGTATACAGTGGGGCCGTTGCCACAGAACAAGTTGGAATTTACTGTGATTCTCGAGGAATCTATTGCCAAGCAGTAATGTCCATCATTGACCTTTATTTACTGGTTTTTGTTTTGCTTTTTTCCTGGTAAATGCTGACTGAGTCCATTGTCTAGACCTAGGAGCCCTTCTGATTATGGAGGTGGAAGTGGGTCTGGGAAAAGATCAAAGCACTCTCTAAGGTCGAAGGCTTTTAAAGTAGAGATCAGTTATGCTGCTAAAATACCCTTGAAGTCCATCTCTCTTGCCCTTCAAGGAGCTGAAGCAGAAAACGTGCAAGATGGTCTGAGGGTCCTAGACATCATATTGAGACAGAAAGCAGCTAATAAGTATACCAGGAATCCCTTTTAGATAGCATATAAACATTTATATCATCTCATACATAACAAATGGATATTGGTGCAGAGGCTGCCTTTTGGTTCGGCAATCATTCTTTCATGATGACACACGGACTTTCTGTGATGTTGGAGGAGGTGTGACTGCCGTGAAAGGGTTCTATTCTAGCTTTCGTCCTACTCATGGTGGTTTATCTCTAAATATGGGTATTACTCATTTTGTTTTCTCTTCCTATATTTTCCTTTTCTTATGGTTTGCTTCATGTATAAGAACTGCAAAAGTTTATTATGTCAGATGTATCCTCAACAATGATCTTGAAACCAGGACCTGTTTTGGATTTCCTTCTTGCTAACCAGAATTTGAAGGATCGGCGCAATATTGACTGGGAAAAAGTAAATGGTTCTTAACCGTATGCAGTTGCTTTCTTTGACCATTACTTCAGTTCTGTTTGCCATGATTGTGAATCTTGAGCACAGGCCAAAAGGATGCTCAAGAATCTGAGGGTTAAGGCCAGACATAACAACAGGGAGTTCAAAATTATAGGTTTGAGCGAGAAGCCATGTGAACAGCAGTTGTAAGTAAATAGTTATCTTGCAGTGTTTTGCCTTCATTCCTTTCTGAAAGACGCCTGACGGTGGTTCCCTTTTAAGTTTTTCATTGAAAGTGAAAAATGGTGGTAATGCTAGAGATGATGGGGAGACTTTGGAGATAACTGTATTTGACTACTTTGTGAAACATCGTGGTCAAGAACTAACATTTTCAGCATACATGCCATGCCTTGATGTTGGAAAACCAAAACGACCAAACTATTTGCCTTTGGAGGTATATAATTTTATTGGTAGTTGTCTTATGAATTCTACTGCAACTTTCTTTCTAAAATTTTCTTTCTGTATCTTTCTTCAATTAAAGCTATGTTCTCTAGTCTCTCTTCAAAGATACAAAAAAGCATTGTCAGGAATGCAGAGAGCATCCTTAGTTGAACAATCAAGGCAGAAACCTCCAGAGAGAATTCGAGTTGTCACTGATGTAAATTATTCAACCCAATGAATTTTTTCCCTTCCATCTCTTATATTGTGGTTTCACTTCTTGATTGAATCTTTTAGGCTGTGAGAAACTATCATTATGATGATGATCCACTCCTAGTTTCTTGCGGCATTTCAATTGAAAAGCAGCTTACTCAAGTTGATGGACGTGTCCTCGATGTGCCAAAGGTACTTCTACCCTGTTCACAATTGATACTTGTGTTGTGTTGCATCACATCTTAACAATGATTCTAATGTTCTACTTCCAGTTGAAGGTTGGAAATGGTGAAGATTTCTTTCCCCGCAATGGACGGTGGAACTTTAATAACAAGGTATTTCTTTGTTTTGATAATGTATACTGTTCTACTATACTTCTTTGACGTATCTTAGAGTTATTTGTAAAATGGAGATGAGGGATATCTTTGCAAATTACCGGTTGCTTTACTTTTGATCTTGAACAGAAACTTTTAAATCCCTGCCGGATTGAGTGTTGGTCCCTTGTTAATTTCTCTGCTCGTTGTGATACTAGTCATCTTTCTCGGGAGCTTATCAACTGTGGAAGGAACAAGGGCATTGTATGCAGTCTAATATTCTTGTTTCTTTAGGTCTTCCTAATGAATAGCTATTTGAATGTCTTTCATTCTCTTGCCTAGCATATTGAACGTCCATATACAATAATTGAGGAAGATCCACAATGTAGCAGAGCTAGCCCTTTAATACGTGTAGAAAGGATGTTTGAACAGATTATGGCTAAACTACCTGGTCCTCCTGAGTTTCTGCTTTGCGTCTTACCAGAACGGAAAAACTCTGCCATATATGGTAGTTTATCTGCTGTTACCCTTTTCATTATCACAGAAGTTTCAACTTGAAAACTTGTGTTTTGGTGTGTTCTTGTGAAATTTTTATTAACACCCAGGACCATGGAAGAAAAAATGTCTGACTAACTTGGGTATTGTTACACAATGCACGTGTCCTTCCAAGATCAATGACCAATACCTGACCAACTTACTTCTCAAGATCAATTCCAAGGTAACATGGATAGAACTTCCGCATATTAAGTGTTGCTTTTCTTTTTCAAATCACCATTTTTGTTATATTGACTTCTTTGACTTCTAACTATAGCTAGGGGGGACCAATTCTCTGTTAGCACTTGAGCATTCACGCAGTCTGCCACTCATTAACGATAAGCCAACCTTGATTATTGGAATGGATGTTTCACATGGTTCTCCTGGTCAATCAGATATTCCATCCATAGCTGCTGTAAGCTGCTGCCTGTAGAACTTTTTGCAGTGCCCCATCGACTGCATTTTAAATTATGCCTGATGCTTCTCTAACTTATGATGATTAGGTTGTCGGATCCCGTAGTTGGCCATTAATATCCAGATATAGAGCAGCAGTGCGAACTCAATCACCAAAGGTGGAGATGATTGAATCTTTATATAAGCCACTGGCAAATGGGGAAGATGACGGCATTATCCGGTGAGGCATCTTTTCAATTTATTGTTCAGTGTGAAGTTGAGGTATACGATTTGTAGTTCTACAGAACTCTGTGGAAAGTTTATCTAATATTATGCTTCAGGGAACTGCTCTTGGATTTCTATCAAACCAGTAACAAGCAGAAACCAAGTCAGATAATTGTTTTCAGGTAGATTCCTGTCCAGATGTAGAATCTCTATTTTTGCCACAGCATAAATTTTTATCTCTATGCAGACATGACATTAACTTGTATCTTGTTTTCCGCATTCCCTATGATTTTATGTTTGGATGGGTTCATCCGTCAGTCATATAGGCAGTGGAGCTGCTTTCTTGTTTTATCATTACTTATCTGGAGAAGAAATCAGCATTTAGCTAAGAGATTTTGGATCCATGACTATAGTAACTTCCTGCAATGTGCGGTGTGTGAGATGAGATGAGTGAGATCTTAGTAGCTGTACTATGCACTGACCGAAAATGTTTAGGGCGACACAGCTAGATTTCTGATTTTTCATTATAGCTGTTTTCTTTTGAATTCCTTTTGTGCTTCAATGGTGTTTATTTCTGTTGTCAAATTTGTCAGATGTAATATACATATTTTCCACCATAATCAGTTATATGCATGAAGCCTCAGAAGGTGGTCTGGTCTGTCATTTTTCTTACAAATAAATAAGTACCATAGTTGAATAAAAATTGATAAGCAGTGATGTTCTGGTTTCTTTTATGAATTTGCAATGAGTATTTACATAACAATTCTCAATATATCCTTTATGCGTTCTGTTTATCCTGATTTTCAATGGTTCCAATTTTCTCAGGGATGGTGTGAGTGAGTCGCAATTTTCTCAGGTGCTGAACATCGAACTGGATCAAATAGTTAAGGTACCTTTTCTGTTTACAGTTTTCAGAGTAAATGCATTTGATGACCGCTTGCATTTTTATTGTTAGTCCTTGTAAAGTTTTGATTTGATTTTGGAAACATACCCCTTGACAATTTGCAGCTATCGAGTTATAGAAAAGTCTACTGATCGTTTTATTTGTAAAATTCTTAGTACCGAAGAGCTCATAGTGTAATGGTGTTATTTTAACCCCTTCTATCTAGACTCAGTCCTCGAGCTTGAAATTTTTTATTTTCCAGGCTTACCAACATCTTGGTGAGGTCGACGTTCCAAAATTCACCGTTATAGTGGCTCAAAAGAGACACCATACACAGCTATTTCAAGCTTCGGCTCCCGAAAACGTTCCACCTGGTCTATTTCTTTTCACAGTTATGTTCTAATTCTAGTATTATGTCAACTGTATACATCAATAACATGCACTGTCTGGCTGCAGGTACTGTTGTGGACACTAAAGTTGTACATCCAAGAAATTATGATTTTTACATGTGTGCTCATGCAGGAATGATGGTAAGTTTTTCCATCCTTTCGTCTTTGCTTTATGCAATTAATTTAGTTACACGGATGCAGTCATTGAGCAGATCTGTTTTACATTTGTTATGTGATTAAACGTATAAAATACCGCTAATTTCTTTAAAACTAATTAAATTATGGAAGTATTATGTTTATGCTGCCCTCCATCGTGAGATATATTCTCGGTTAGTACTTTATATTATGTGATAAACCTCACATTCAACTCAAGGTATCAAAACAAAACTTAACATATTCCAAACCACATTATGAAATATTGGACGCCTAATTGGTATTCACATATAATGATAAGTATGCATTGTCATATGAAATCCTCTTACCATATTTGAGGATTGAGCATACATTTTTCAAATCACTTAGCCGTGAGGCGTACTATTTCAAGTTGCATTCCACAAATTTGTTTCATGACGGCAATTTATATTGCAGGGAACTTCTCGGCCAGCCCATTATCATGTCTTACTTAATGAGATTGGTTTCCCTCCTGATGATCTGCAAAATCTTCTCCATTCACTATCATATGTGTATGCTTTAAAGCTTCTTTCAGTCTATTCTCATCCTTTTCTCTATGATAGCTTCGTTTAGAATGGTTATATTTATCTCCCTCCTGCAGATACCAAAGGAGTACTACTGCTATTTCCATAGGTAAATTTCAACTTTTGTAAACTTCCATTCGATTTTATTTTCCAATGATTTTCAATGAAGTACATCATTACACAAAACCTCCTTCACCTATTGTGCTGTGCTTACTATTGCAGTTGCACCCATATGTTATGCACATCTCGCGGCCCAACAAGTAGGACAGTTCTTGAAGTTTGAAGATTCATCTGAAACTTCGTCTCGACAGAAAAATGTGTCAACGGCAGGAAGCATCCCAGTACCCCAGTTGCCCCGGCTGCACAGCAATGTCGCTGGATCCATGTTCTTTTGCTGAAAGGATCCATGTTCTTTTGCTGAAACTGACGAGAATATTCTAACTTTATTTACAGTTGATTATTCTATTCGAATAGTTGTAAATGATTCTTTGCAACTGCTAATTTGGTAGAAGGGGTAACTCAAATATTCCCAAAGCTGGTTTTTGTCCTATTTCAATTAAAATTTTTGTTTTAGTTTTAGTTTTAGTTTCAGTTCCTATTTCAAGTCACTAGTTCTCAAGTATGTTATTTTCTTCAAAAGAGAGTAGTGACCTTCACCAATACTTTTAGGAGTGTGCTAATAATCTTCAAATCATGCTAGTATCTCATAAATTATTTCGTTAATAATGATATATCACATGTTATCGTCCTTGATATTCCAATTTTCAATAATCATACTTCTATTTGGATAACATGGGAAATTTTCCAGAAAATGTATTGTTGAAATGATCTATTTTGAAAATATTTTAAGAAATAAGAAAATAATAATATCCTATACCACTCGTTAGTTGCCGGAATTTGAAAACATCAAGAAAATGGTCTAACAGGGAGAGGTCAATAGACCTTTTTCTAAATCCACTATGTAAAACTAGTACATAATTAGTTCACGATATGAAAGAGTCACAACATATCGATTTAGAAAAAGATCTATTAACGATATGAAATAGTCACAACATATCGATTTTATTTGAGATATAGGGAAAGAATATAAAATATATTACTAAATATAGATATATTTGAGACGGAATACAACTTAACAAATCACACATAATCAAACAAACTAATTAAACTGCAATTAACGTACATCAATAGAACTTGGAAAACATTAAAATAAGAGGATATTGATCTTCTTAATTGTTACGTCAATATCTAGTTCCTCATTCTCAAACATGATTCTATTTCTTGAAATATGATTTGATTGTATATTGTATTGTAAAATATAAATGAGTGAAAAAGTAAATTTTGGATTATATAAAAATATTGGGGATACGATTAGAGGTGAGAATTAATTCCGTTGAATCAAATTAGTTTACCGAACGGAGCAAATTTTGAATTTGGATGAAATCTCGTTCTGTAAATTAAATCAGTGATCTTGTGCTTGAAATTTATATATTTATTTATGTTTTCAGAAAAATTGTTAATTTAATTACCGATTGAATTAAATATTTATATTTCGGTTGGTTTTTGATCGGTTATTAAAAAAATATATCGGTTGGTTCGATTATACAAAATAAAAGGTTCAGGTACCACAAAATGCTCACCCTGTAAAAAAGTTTCTACGTTAATTTATCTTTTTCGACCAGATCATTAAGAATTGGAGCCAACCAAAATTAGTATATGATAAAATCATTAAATTATCACCTTATAATTTATAAAGGTTAAACAACACGATCATTATCGATAACTAATTTTAACAACATTTAATTTTTAAAACTAAAAATATTATTATTATAATTTATTTTTATGAACACGTACATTATTTATAAATAAAGGTAGGTGCATTGGGGGCCACTGTTTAGTACTCGTGGGCCCCACAAAAAAGGATCCAACGGGTCATACGTCACTGTTTGTGGACCACGCTATTTCTATCGCAGTTTAACGGCACCGATTTTTCGTGTACTAATAAAATAAAGACAAAAAACTATTATTCTCGTCTGCAACGAAAAGACTAAAAAGACCATTTCGCACCACGTCAAGATAGAAACAAAAGAGGGTGAAAAAGTCTATACAATATTATTATATTAAATTAAAGAAATATTTAAAATTTTGGTTCTTAGATTTTTTTCCAAATCACTGTTAATAATATTTTGGTAATTAAATTTGGCGTGATTCTGGATTTCCGCCATTGATCGAAGCTTTTTCTCGAGTTTCATCGACCGTATATTCATCCGCACACGCATAATCTTCAGAATTTAATCGTGCTTAGTGGAAATCGTGTGTACAAATATCGGGAATCGATGCCGGGGAATTCGAGAATGCGTAGGAATTGTGTGGTGTCCGATTCCTACAATCCAGCTCCTGGACAAGTCGAAGGTATTTCTCTCAAATTTTTCTTTTGAAGAAAACATTTTTTTGGGTGTTTGATTTTGTTTTGCGCTGGGGTATATCGTTTTTGTAATTTTTATCCTCCGATTCCGTGCTGATGATCGTTTTCGTCTGTCGATGTTCGAAAAGGTACTTTTTTTGTTAAAATATTTACAATATGTTTTTTTTTACGGATTATTTTATGTTTATTGCAGCAGATATGATGAGCAGGTTGAAGTTGGGGAACAGTGAAGATAATGGTGGAGTGGGTGATGAAGCGGGTGCATATCCGGATCGACCAGGTGAACCGGATTGCTTGTACTATCTGAGAACAGGGACTTGTGGATATGGGAGCAATTGTCGTTTCAATCATCCCTCTAATGGAGGACATGTAAATGTCAATCTCAAAATAATCTATATTTTTTTCACTGTGCTTGCGGTGTTTTAGCTACTTAATGAAGTAACATATGGAACAATACACGTTTTCATTTTTTGTTGATTGGCTAGGATTATGGTGTTAGAAACACTACTGAACTGCCAGAAAGAGCTGGGCAGCCTGATTGCGAGGTGAATTTGTATTGTCCTTGTTTTCTGGTTTGCAATTTCGCTGTTGTTAAGTTCTGGGTTACTTTTTTTCATCGTTCATTATGTTTAATGTTTCCTGATGGAATAACAAAATGCTTACAGTTAGTTGTTCTGTTTGAGAAAGAGGTCTCTTCACGAGCCTAATGTCTTCT
Organism: Primulina huaijiensis; assembly: GCF_012295235.1. Lineage (NCBI taxonomy): Eukaryota > Viridiplantae > Streptophyta > Magnoliopsida > Lamiales > Gesneriaceae > Primulina > Primulina huaijiensis. The sequence goes on from NC_133316.1 coordinate 20,268,355, forward strand.
TATCTTAAATAATGTGTTTAACGAAGCTCTTGAATAATCACTTTTCCATTTATCTTTTTATGGTTCTGCGAACTGGTCACTTTTTGGACTTGATTTCCTTTGAGGTAAATCTTACTCATATGTCCGAATATTTCTTATCTTTTTCCTTTTGTCAAACAAAGATGATGTAGATTCTAGTTTTTCAGGGCTGTTAGGGGGATGCTTATGATAGCAATCAACATTATACTCAACTAGGATTTTTATTTCTTGCCCTAGTGTGGAGTGATTTGAATAGGAAGGTTTACTGCCATTTGTCCCTCGTTTATGGTAATTTAACTTGCTATATTCAGCAAGTCTTAAGTTACAAGGCGTTAGACGAAGGAGTTATTTTTCAATAGAGGAAGTCTTGGATTTTTCTCACATTGCGAAGTTGCCGTTTGTTGGAAATTGCCATTTAATTAACTATAATTGATCTGCGCACACTTGGCATTTGCATAACAACAATGTTATATAAAATAATTTTATTATTATTTTACAAAATTACTCACAAAAACATGGTGGATCTGCATGATTCTTGGGTTGCTATTATTTACAGGCTCCTATAATTGGTTCCTATGGTCTTGCAGTACTATCTAAAGACAGGTTGGTGCAAATATGGGTCAACTTGTAAGTACCATCACCCAAAGGACAGGTCTGTGGACTCATCAGCAGTTCCAAATATATTGGGTCTGCCAATGCGTGAGGTACTTATTTGTTTTGTTTTAGTTGTGCCTCTAAATTCAGAATGCTGTTGGAGGCTCAATAACCTAAATGGAATGTGATATAAAAATGCTTATAGATGATGTGGTTTTATGTGCGATAGAGCTTATTATCATAAGTATACAGGACGCAAAGCCATGCCTTTATTATATGCGGACTGGATTATGCAAGTATGGATATGCTTGCAAGTTCCATCATCCTCAACCCCTGCCAACTGCAAATGTCTTGCCTGTGGTAGGACCTTCGGTAGTGTCTTCATCTGGTGCACCATCTGTTGGTGAACTTCCGACAGCATCCTTACCAAAGGCTACTTATTTCCCCAGTCCTTCCATGCAACTTCCACAAAGCTACATGTCATTATTTCTATCTCCATCACAAGGCTGGAGCACGTATATGGTATGTTCTATTAAATGGAAAATTATCAGTTTGTGTAGATTTTGTGAAATTTAATGCAACATCTTTTGTCTCAAGAATGTTATTTTGGCTTGCAAAAAATTTAATACACTTTACTTGGAAGGAAAGGTGATGAAAATATGTTGCCATCAAATCTTATGAGAGGCTATTGCAACAATTCTAATGTTTATGCATTCCTCCCACAGTTCTTATCCATGTTCTCTCAACCTATATGCTATAATTTTTTTTTAAAAAAAAGTGGTTTTTGAGTATTTATTTGCACCATCTGTATATCTCTGGTGCCTTTACATTTGTGGATCTAAACTCTGGTTATGTCTTGTACTTGTAATGTTATTATGAACACTTTGATAAATTTGGAGGACTCGGAAAATTTCAAAGTTGGCAACCATTTTGTTCAACTGAAAACATTTAACTTTTCAAGTAAAATGCAACAATCTGACTTTTTTCAATGTGTTGCATCAAAAGAAAATTATGTGTGGAACAGCTGTATGATTTCTTGGTCATGCAGCCAGTATTTTCATAAGCACTCTCTTTCTTGATGCATTCCAGTCACTGTGCTAATGACTGCATTTAGTTGCCTCGGGTAATGAAGTTTCCCTAGAAATTTTAATTTGACGTGTATATTCATAATTTACAATTCTTTACTTGATCTCTTTCTGAACACCAGGGAAGTTTCAGTCCTCTATCTATGACCACTGTCCATTCTGCACCAGCTTCCAATGGGAAGCTATCAGCATCCTATCTTCCGGAAAGGCCGGATCAACCTGAATGCCGCTATTTCATGAATTATGGGAGCTGCAAATACGGACAGGACTGCAAGTATCACCACCCAAGAGAAAAGATCTCGCAATTGACATCAAGTTCCCTTGGTCCACTTGGACTTCCTTTAAGACCTGTGAGTTGCTTCATGTCTTTATCTTCGCTGTTGGCGTGTATCTTTTGATATGAATACTTGACTAGACTAACTGAATAAAAATAAGAAACATAAATTCTTTGTGTTGGAATATGTTAGTGAATACCATAATAAAATACTGTGGGGTAGAAAATGGGGAATGGGTTTGATCAGTTTGACAATGTTAATTTGTGAAGCTGATTCCTTCAATATCATATGAGGTAATGTATTATTTTATTATGCTCAACTCTTAAGACATGGTTGCGTTTGATTTATTTATTATTAGTCCCTTGTGAAACTATATTCTGTGAAATATTGGTATCTTAAAATGAGTTCATTGTGTAATCATTGACCATTCTGTGCTTGTTGAGTCTAACTGCGCCCATGTCCATTCTATTTCAATTTACATCTCAGTTTTATAACTTTGATAGCAAACTCGAGTTATCCTCTAGGCTCTATAATGTCAATATGTGATCAATGATCAACAAAACGCTTCATAATTTTTCAGAAGTCATAGTCCCACTATATTCTGAGTTATTATGAAAAACCCAGTTCAGTTTGAGTACTGAGATGAACTGAGAAATCTGTTTTTATGCTGAGCTTGCAACGTAAAACATGCTGGATGTAAGGAAATGAGGAACTTTTACCCTGTGTTGCCAAAAGTTTCTGCTGTTTATTTATGTGGGATGTGATAATGTGAACCATGGCTCAAACCATATAGATGAAATGCATAAAAAATTGAGTTTTACTATTTGATTTTCTCATCGGTGAAATAGTTCAATTTATTGTGGTTTAAATTGAACCGGTCACTGGTTCCTTGTACGGGTATGAGATTTGTGATGACTGTCGACATTTTGAATGTGAAATAGCAGTATATTTTTCATGTCACAGAGCATTCGGTTGGCTTGCTTTGTTGAAAGTTTAAATGCTATGATAGAGAGCTTACATGAATTGTACAGAGTGGCAATTGGGAATGTAACATAGAAATTCCAACTAACCATGGGTTATTAGTAGTGTCATTTGCAAGGTAAAGAAAAACCATGTTGGTAGAGTCGCAAACGTGCATAGTAAAATCTGGCATCAGTTTTGTGGATTATATCAGAGAGCTACATGTTCTATGTCCTTGAGAATATGAGAGATAATTGATCTCGTAGGACATGGCTAAACACTACTGCACGAGCAAAAATCATGATGCCATGTTCTAAAAATACACAAGATATAGTAGAGTCGGTATGATGCGCAATCATCAAATAATGTGGAAGTTGTGATGTTGTGGTCATCCTTACACAAAGTGGGATCAACAATATATGTGTTTTACTCGGAAAAACACTGAGATGACCAAAAGCAGCATTTTCAACAATTGAAGTGCAAGGCATCATGATTCTTGCAGTTCTGAAAATTTCATGTTTGATTTGATGTCTTTAGAGTTTCTGTGTTTTAACCATTATTTTGTTCTCTTGCAGGGAGATCCTGTATGTTCGTATTACAGCCTTTACGGACTTTGCAAGTATGGTCCTACTTGTAAATTCGATCATCCTTTGGATGCCTACTCGTATGCCTACAGTTTAAGCATCCCTTCTCTGGCAGCTCTTTATTCACCTCCCATACCGTATCAAAGAGCCTCACCGCAGGCTCCATCATCTGAAATATCTCCATCTAAATCATCAACTTTAAGCGAAGGGATCAAGCAAGGTGCAACTGGGAGCGATGAGAATTGGCAGGCTAGTACAAAAGGCCGTGAAGGTTCACCTGATCAGTCTGATTCTCTTCCGAATTCTTTCAAAACACCCTATGAGCTCATTCACTATGAATCTAGCAAATCTCTCTGACTGTTGTTAACACGACTAGAATCACTACCACCATCCATGTCATTAATGCTTGTCGTTCTTGGGCCTTTATATTTGAATGTGTCATGAAATCCACGATCATTTTTTGACATGGTCTTTTTGTTGTGTGTTTTTGATACTGTTCCAAGCTATTTGACCAAGCATGGCACTTGATTTATGGAAAACCTCTTTGTTAACTAATTTGCTCCATTCTTCATCTTTAGATAGTAAATTATATCGATAATATTATCATAGATTCTCTGCTTTTATTATCAATGTTGTATATATAAAAAATTTATATAGTTGTGCGCAATAATTTATGCTATTTTATAAATAGATTGACTATGAAAACGTATCATAATCAAACTAAAAAATGAGTTCTGGTAAATTTCTGTCATCTAGTTCGTTTGAATAAACAAAGGCGAGCTCTTACTTTCTCATAGAAACGTTGAAATCTATCATTATACATGATACTTTAATGCTACTAGTAAATAAGTCAATTTAACGATAAAATATTGTTATCATAATTTGAATATTATATCAAATGAAATGAATATTTTGATATAAAAATTTTTATAATAATTTTTAAATTTTAAATATATTCATTATATTATATCAATAATTTTCAATAATTACTCAAACACTAATACTTACTAATTTAATTATTGATTATATAAAATAACACTCGGTACATCGCACGGATGAAATACTAATTCATTTTAAAGGATACTAGAATCCAACTCTCTCGGTTTAACTCGTTTTCTGTTTAGTTCTAGGACTTGCCGTATCGTAAATATCGGTATGGAATTTTTCCATACCGATACCGGAAATTCGGTATACCGCACATTCGGTATATCGAATTTTCGATATAAAAAAATTCATACCGGATACCGTACTGACACCGAAAATTTTGTTGGTTTACCGAAAATATTCGGTATACCAAAAATATTCGGTATACCGATATTTTTTCGGTATATCGAACTTAAATTTTAAAAAAAATAATAAAAAAAATTATTTTCGGTATTTCGTTATATATTGAAATACCGGAAAAAAAAAATTACGTACCGTACCGAAATTTTCGGTATCTCGATTTTTTCGGTAATTTCGGTATTTTTTTAGTACGATATTTCGATATTTCGGTATATTTTCCGACCCCTGGTCTCCTGTCCATTCCATTTTGCACCATATATTGGTACCGACAGAATTCAAGAACTTTTCGGCCCAAAAATATAAGGAAAAAAAATAATTATTGGAAAAAGAGATCTTCAGTAATGAAGAAAAATTTAACCATCCGAATTCCAAATGTTACTTGAGATCTTTCCCAAATCATTGTAATTTCAATAAATTTTATATTTATTAAACCTTCGTAATTAGGGAAAAAAACAATTATATTCAAGAATTTATCGTTTTGCTTTTGTCCTATCATTAATTCATTGTAAATCACTTATCAGGCATGATTGTTTTTCTCTGCTGGAACTGCCTTCAATGTGAAACAATTTTCGAGTAAAATCCTTAATTTCTACATTACTTGTTTGTCTCTGTTTATGCAATCGACACATTTTGGCAGATGAAACCAAACTAATTTCATTTTTTTTAATATCTAACTTGTCCAAAGAAAGGGTCCTTCATATGAACCCAAATCGTAGCATCGACGATGTCTTGTTATATTCCGATAATACTAAATTATAGAACTTCACCTCCTATAAATATGATCCTAAAATTATAATCTAATAAATCAAAAGATTTAGAAATTTTACAATTAAATGACTAAGACAATAGCAACGATTATTCTCCTATGTTTCTTTAATTTCTTGGTGGCTGATGGAAGAAATATACTTTCTTTGAAGAATACTCCCACTGTCGATTCTGCAGATGGAATTTGTAAATCAATGGTGGATACACAACATTATAGCTGCCAGGATCATACGGTACGTATTTTTTAACACACACATTTCACGCACATATTATATTTTGTGTGTAATTATATTTCATGTTAAGTAATTAAGTGTAAAAATTAAATTTAGACGTGCATGAAAGTTAATAAGTCATAAATGCTTTTACGAAAATGATTAACGCAAGTTGCTATAAAAGTTCATTGTAGTCCATTATAAACTCATTTTAATTTTTTTTTATTTTTACCATGTGGGATAAAAGGTATCACATTTTAGATCATGTCACGATATGTGTGTATATATGTATGTATGTCTGTATTGTTTCTACTTATATGTTGGTATCAGGTTACAACAAAGGATGGTTATATTCTAAGCATAATAAGAATAGGGATGTCTGCTGGTATCAATGAAGGGAAAACCCCAGTTCTTCTTCAACATGGAATCCTGAGTGTATGTAATCGTGAGACTGAGATTTTACATATTTTGAAACTGAAATACAGAAGGAAAAACTATACCCGAAAATCGAATTCTTTTCCATCTACCAGGACGCAATGACATGGATTTCGGATTCTCCGGATGAATCTTTGGGATTCATTTTGGCAGACAATGGTTTGGATGTTTGGCTAGCGAATGTTCGGGGCACCAATTATAGTCGAGGTCACATCTCACTTAGCCCCGATGATTCGGTACGATGCATATATCTATGCTATTTTATACTATATTGTTATGTTATAAAATTTCAATAATAATTGAGGTGAATTTCAAATATACAATATGATATATGTATGTGTCATTTAAAATGTACCGCTCAAATCATTCCTCGAAACAAATTCATTTATTCAAGCGCAACCTCAGTGTCGTCGTTAAATCATATGATAAGCATCAGTTTTAACATAAAAAAATTTGAAAATATTATTACACACTAAAAGATTTGACTATATATCTTACTTAAATTATTGTTTTAATTATAAAAAGTCTTATAAAAAAGAATATTTAGAGTTATAAATTTTAATCTAATTTCTAAAGAACATTTGCTAAGACTTACTAAGTATATACTTAATACTATATTTTAAACTACATAACTTTAAATTGATTTTTGTAGTGTGTGCCATCAATGATCATATAAAATGTTTTTCCTTTATAATAACCCCCAATAACGAGCTTAACCATTTTTTATCCACTAAATTTATTGTTTTTAGAAATAATCTAATCATTATCCCAGTCAAAAATTATTTAATAAGAATTAAAATATAAAGTTATCAGAAACCATAAAAAATTATTAATATATGTACTTTAGCTTTTGGGGCTGAGTGTTCAAGTCACAATCTTAATACTACTATATTCATGTCGATATTCTAGTTCGATTAAACTGAATTTTCGTAAATATCATGGCAAAATCGCGACAATTGATGAGGAAAGGGTTCAAACGGAGGATTCAAATTTTCGTAAAATGCGTTTTTTTTTACGAAATTAAATTTAATTTTTCATAATTTTATTTTTTTTAAAAAAAAACAGGCTTACTGGGATTGGTCATGGGATGAATTAGCTGCGTATGATCTTCCAGCTATGGTTCAATATGTCTATGGCCAAACGGGACAGAAGTTGCACTATGTTGGCCACTCCTTGGTATCATTCAACATCTTGTCCTTTTTATTTTAATTATACTTTTTTGTTACATGAAATCAAGCATCTTTTTGGCACATTGCCAAAAAAAAAAAAAGACCAAAACGATTTTGCTCTCGAATAGACAAGTTTTTAAGATGATACGCCTTTTGATTTTATAGCCTAACAAGATTACTACGGTATTTTTCTTCACGTTTTTATGAAACAAAAACTATGTACACACACCACAGGGTACTTTAATGGCCTTTGGAGCATTTTCGAGAGGAGAAGTGGTGAGTATGGTGAGGTCGGCTGCCTTGTTATGTCCCATTGCTTATTTGGGTCAGATGCCTTCTCCTCTAGCAAGAGCTGCTGCTGATTTATTTATAGCCGAAGTATGTCTTTTCCATCTCGGTTTAATTTATGTTGTACCAGAATAATATATTCATGACTGGTATGATAGTTCACTACAAGAATAATAAACCGGTCTTAGCGACATGTTTTTAAAAACCGTGGCTAGAATCAGTAAATGTTTCCGGTCTTAGCGACATGTTATTAAAAATGAAGATTGTATAAAATTGTTAATAATTTAGCTCACATACAAAAATAAAAGAAATAATAGTAATTTGGGTGAGGTTTCATATTTATCCAAATCGTGTCATGCATGACAGGCTCTCTACTGGTTAGGGCTTAAAGAATTTGCTCCGGGAGGGTAAGTTTTCAACTATTTTATTTCAGATCTTAATGTATGAATTAAAAGAATTTACTAAATTTATTTCCAAATTAATTTTTAGAATACGAGTCATCTGTCTTTGGTCTACAATTAGAAATAATTTATATTTATTTGTGTGTTAATTTTGACATGAATAGGGGTCCTGCTTCCAAACTTGTGCATGATATCTGCAGTAATTCTGGGATAGATTGCTCCAAATTAGACGATGTTATTACAGGTTCTTTTATTTATATTTTTTTTTCTAAAAATAAATTGATTCATATATTTAAAATTATTATTTTTTATATTAATTTATTGTTTTTAATTGAATAGGGCCCAACTGTTGTCTGAACTCTTCGAAATCATATCTAGATGACCAACAACCAACCTCTACAAAGAACATGGTCCATCTTGCCCAAAGTAAGTTTATAGTTTCTTCAGCATGGAACTATGACGACAATGGCGAAGTCAGGAATATGATTCTACTCGAACTAGAATTTTAAACTCTAGAATTCTTTAATATTTTAAATTGATCTACCCGAACTGATATCAAATTAATAAAAAATTTACATGTATAGAATGATTATTATAAAACAAAGAAAAGAAAATTAAGAATCATAGAATGAAAACAAAGTACCTTCAAAGATTTTACTTATATTGAAAAAAAACTATAATTTTGTGTGACAGTGATCAGACAAGGGAACATAGCAATGTATGACTATGGCAGTGAAGATGCAAACAATAAACATTACGGTCAGCCGACTCCTCCGGAATACAACATGACCCAAATTCCGAATGACATGCCCCTTCTCCTTAGTTACGGAGGCAAAGATTTGATTTCCGACGTCAAAGATGTGCAGACTTTGATCGACGAACTCGGGGATCGCGACTCTAATAAGCTTGCATTGGTATATAGAGAAGAGTATTCTCACTTGGACTTTGTTCATGCTATAAATGCCAAGCAAGTTGTGTACAACCCTATCATGGACTTCTTCAAGCTACATTAAGGATTTTGGGAAATTGTACTTAATTAGCTTTGTTGTAATTTCTTGTTCGGAATACGCAAATTTTTTTTTTTAACATTTTGTTATTTGGGTGGATTTTGAGTTTTCTGTATATGTATCAAAGTGATGTAAACAATGCCGCAAGTCTATATAGAGTCAAGTACTTATAAACGATATCAGATACAATATAAACCAACTGCATTTTCTAACGTGAAAGCTCGGATCGAAAGATTCAAACATGTTCGCATAATTATTGTCCGAAAATTATTATTTTATTTATTTAATATATAATTGTATTATGTTAATAAAATACTAAAGCTCGAGACCGACTCACGAACTATCAAACAAAATAATTTGGGCATGAGTTCGGCTCGAAAAAAAAGTTCGAGCATGTTCGAGTTCGGCTCGAATTCGATAAGTTCGAATACGAATCAAATATTTTTCGAGTCGAAAAGCTCGCGATACTGCTCGATATACTTACACCCCTATTCTCAATAGTTATGTGTAAAAAAAAAGTATGTTCTGAGTTTTCAAATTTTGATTTTGATACATTAAATTTAAATTTTCGAGTATTTTGGTCCAATTACTGATGTAGCACTGAAAAACTCATCATGTGATATCGAAAAACATTGACGAGACACCAATAATTGTTGAGTTATTAGATGTCATATAAAAAATTATATCAAAATAGTCGAAAATTAAAAATTAGTATATTAAAACTAAACTTAAAAACTAAATAAATCAAAACTCAAAATTAGATAAGTGGATTGAAAGAATAAAAATTTTTCTTATAATTATATTCAGTTTTATTTTACACCGTTCATTTCATCATCAACCATAACGTTTTGTCTTCTACAAGAAACAATAATTTTTTATTCAAAAGTGAAGAAGTTCATGGAACCCCTCAATATTTGTGATCTGACGATATAAAAACAAAGAAAAATTGTTATTCGATAATTTGTTTTAAAAAATATATAACTCATATTAATATATCATAATATATATTAAAAAAAATATAAAACTCGTATTAATTCATATTTAATAGAATTTACAAAATATAATTGGAATGATCCATTTCTTGGCCTTCTAAAACAAAGAGATGATGAATTTAAACTTCGCAAAAAAAAAAAAATTTGGTTCTCTGACATATCCAAAATAAATTTAACTCGGTTATTTTTAATAAAATTTCCACCAAAATTTCAATTTTTCGAATATACACAAAAAAAAAACCACAAAAAATAAATTTTAAAATTATTTATATCCGTAAGTATAAAACTGTATGAGAAACAGTAATAATGACATATATTTTAAAATAACTTCGTATCCCTGCATATTTGTATATTTAACTGGAGTATATATCAATTTTTGTGAATATTTCAAATCGAAATAATATATTTCATATATTCCCAAAATTTATATCACAATTTCTGTTCATTAATACTAATATAAATCAACATTTAATTATATATTTTATAAAATATTTATATTATATTGTGTCATTAATTTATGTGGGGAAACAAAGCCCAAAAGTGAAAAGAATATTCCTAAGAATGTACTTTTATCATATTTGGAAGTACATTGAATAATTTATTCCGTCTCGAATTTGTAGCGAGAATAATTTGGATAATTTGTTCCAAAAATAAAACCGAACAAAATAAATTTGGAGCGAGAATAATTTGGAAGTTGAACACTACAAATTTATTTTGTTTTATTTTACACTCAAATTTGTAACTTACCAATAATTGAATAATTTATTATTAATTTTTAATTTGATTTAATAGCTTTTACATTTTTAATAAAATTTCTTTTATTTTTCTTTCATGCTTTTAACATTTTCATTTTTGTTCTTAGGTAATTGACTTATATGGTTTGCTAAGGATAACTATATTCGTGCATGCTTGCTAAATAATAATAATAATAATAATAATAATAATAATAGAGATTTCGTTAAGGAAAAAAATGAAGAAAAAGAAGCTTTGTCACATATATCATTCATAAAAACTAATAAACTTTTAAAATTAAATGATTCATTATAAGAAAAACTTGACTCTTTCTCCCGTAATTATAACTATCTATTGCAAATAATTTGTTTTCAAGTCTAAGTAAGTAAGTATTCACGACTAGAGACGTAAACAAATCGAATCGAGCAAAAAATAACGAACAAATTTAATTCTTGAAGTCAGCTCAAATTAGTTATAATCGAGTCCGAGCTCGATTCGAACATAAAAATTTTAAATTTTTTGTTCGATTTCGATTCGAATTAAAGCTCACGTTCGAGTTTGAGTTCGACCCATTCGAATGATCCGAACATGTTCGCAAACTATCTGAAGTACTGCTCGAAAATAATTAATCGAAAGATTCAAAATTTATTTATTTATATATAATTATATTATATTAATAAAATATTAATGACCGCATGCGACTCGCAAACTATTGAACAAAATAATTTGAACTCGAGTTTGACTCGAAAAAAGTTCGAACAAATTTAAGTTCAACTCGAATTCAATAAGCTCGAACACAAAAGCAATTATTTTTCGAGCTAGATCGAAAAACTCACGAACCGACTAAGTTCGTTTACACTTCTACTCACGAACCACGACGACTCACAAAGTTGACCATAATATCATCAAATGATTTTTTAGGCTGTTTCAGGTTTTATAATTACTGTATATATTATCTCCAAAATAATAAAGACATCAATGTAGAAATGAAACATGAAATAAATATATCGTTTTGACACGAATTTAAACCTAAATTTGGGATTTTAAACAGTTTGCAAAATTTATTTTAAATTAGAAACCTTAATATTATATGAGAATAATAATATATCTCTGCAAGAATATGACGAATGAAAACATATTTCAAAAAAAGTTAAATTATTATATGCGCACATAATTGATATTGATAGCATCATTTCAATTATTAGGTCAATTTGGTAATGACAATGACTGCGTGTCTTAATTATTTCTTTTTTTAATAAAGTACTTTTATGTTCAAAATCAAAACCGAAACAAAGAATCTTTATAAAACAAAACGTATCGATCTACAATATAATTGACGCGTGAACTTCATGAATTTTAAAAAAATTTATTTGCGTAACACTATTACAAACTATAATTTCTAATAAAATTATCCGTGCTCAATCTTGTGGTTAGTATATGTTATAATCGTCCATATTAATATACTTAAACTAATAAAATGTGATTTATAAACTCAAAACGTTACACCACCTGATGAAATCAAAGCCCCCAAATTTTTGTCTGGAGTGTACCTTAAGCGACATTTCAATTTACGTACAAGTGTTGCCAAAAATAATTTTACTTGAAATTTTTTTGCTACTGATAATCCATCAAAATCGGAACTAAAGTTATCTTCGATTATCATGTCGGTTGTTACCGAACTTTTGCCACCGAGAACTTAGCCATCTACAGTTCGCATATCGTATCCCATTGAATCGAAAATCATATGTAATATCAAAAATTATGATATAAAAAAATATATATCGATAGTGTCGAAAATTTTGGCATGCTGAATCTCAATGCACATAAATTTTACCGATTACATCGAAATTTTGCGGTATAATGAGATTTCGGTATGGTTTCTATATATATCTTTTTTAAAAAAAAAACCTTATACTTTTTAAATTTTTAACTTTATAATATTTTTAACGGAATTTCATACTGTTGTCATACCGAAAATTTCGATATCGTTACGATATTATCAAACATACATATGTCTTTAGAAAATTTCGTTACGATAACCTCGATATAAAGAAAATTTGGGTATTTTTTCCCACCAAATATATATATATGCCCTTGTATCAAGAAAAAATATATCAGGGTATTGATTTTGGCAAATTAAAATTTCTAAAATACCCCAATATCTTATCTAAACTATCATAGAATATATAAATAATTATTTTGACGCCAACATTTTTTCTGATATTTATCTAATTTGTTGACAATCGATACAATGGAATTAATCATCTGAGAAAATTTATACTAATTTGTTGACAATCGATACAATTGAATTAATCATCTGAGAAAATTTATATTATCAAGTCAATACCAATAATGAAATTTAGATTAAGCACACGTTTGTCTGACATTTCTAGTTTTATATATTTCGTTATTTGATCAATTTTAGATATTCTTCTCAAAATAATGTAATTAGATGACTAATTTTATCGGAATTTTTTTAAGTACGTGGTTAAAAAATTTCTCGAGATATACATGTATATTTGACGATAAAATTATAAATATTTTTTAAAAAATTAATAATTTAAATATATGATTTTAATGAACTAAAATTTATCAAGTTATAAGACTATAATTAACTTAAGGAAACGGATTAAAAAAATCATCAGGCAAAATTAAAATTTGATTATTTTTGCAGCTAATCAATGGATATATTTAAATGGCGCGCTTGCGTGTACGCACGCGAATAAATCCAACTACAGAAAAGCATATACCATTTTTCTTGCCGGCTATAAATGCACACGCACCACATCGCCACCTTCACTCCATTTATCCAACCCAAAAATTTCGATCCTTTGAAAATTCAAAGTCTCTTTCTGTTTCCATCCTCTGATATATGTGAAGATGGGTTTCGTGGCAGAAGAAGAAAATCGCAGAGCCACGGAAGTGGCGGCGGCGGTTGAGCGGCCGCAGCCGTTTTCCGGGCGCAATGGCTATGAAAACTGCGATGAAGTGCTGTTAACTCCGCCGCTAAACTTTGCGATGGTTGAATACGGTATTTTCCGGTCGGGTTTCCCGGACACGGCCAACTTCTCCTTTCTTCACTCCCTCAAGCTCCGCTCCATCATGTAAGTTCGATAAACCATGTTTAAGACTCTGAAAGCTCGTAATTTTGATTCTATTTACAATCTGAGCTGAAGAAAGTTAAGTTCTTTTATTTTGCCTTTTATAATTTTTATTAGGGGTGATATTATTTCTGTGATTGACGTTTAATTCAGTTGATTTTCATTTTTTTATTTTTATTTTTTTGTTTTTGTTTGTAAGTTGCTGATAGGAGTTATATATAGGTGGAGATCATTATGTATTAATTAATCATAACGGAGAAAATTTACACCCACCGAGAATGCATAGATGAGCACTTAAAATATCTATGAACTGAGAATAGATGGATGATCATTCTTCTTTCATAATTCAAATTTGATTATATATAATGTGGTATTTGGATTAATGAATTTGATTTAGATGTTGGGATTTAATTCAAGATAAAATTTCAAATGACGCCCGTATTGTGGATGTATTTGAAATGAAACTCACATAAAACAAACTCATCCGAACAAGATAAATTGAATTTGGAATCATAGATTTGATTTTTGGAAATCCATGATTTCAAGTTCATAATTTCAAATACATCTCAATCATATACAGGTTACAAGAATAGTAGATGTGGAGAAGGTTTGAATAGGTAATTTTGTTCTATCAGTTCGATTTCAACTCAATAAGAGAATCATCAATGCGACATATTATGTAAAATTTGATGACAAAGGTCATTTAGCCAAATTATGTTTTTTCTTGGGGTTCTATTCTCCAATTTATCTCTCGTGTGTTGACCATCTATATACACTTGGGTTTTTGGCACACTTGAAGGTACATCACCAAGATAGTTTTAACTCATTTTTTGACAATTTATTTATCGTTTTTGGATTTTGAAGTTCGTCCCAGTTCTAGTCGTTCCTAGTTTCTTTGTGGCTTCATAATTTAATACCCAAAATCGGAACTCAGTCACAAAAAATTATTTTTCAAAAGTTATATTAAATTTTGAACGAGATTGAATATAGACATAGGCAATGAGAAAGAATTATGGTTGTAATAAGGGTTACATTCTTATATCCTTTTTTGTTTTTTTAATACAATATCCGATGTGACGTCAGTATATATGGGATGCAATTTTAACAAATGAAACAAATTTCTATGAGTAAGAAATTAGAATCAAGTTTAACAATGGAAGCAAGTGGTGAAATGTGAATTATTACTTAAGCTTTGGATTTTGTATGGATTGTGTAGATATTTGTGCCCGGAGCCGTACCCTCAGCCCAATATCGAGTTTCTCAAGTTACATGGGATCCAGTTATTTCAGTTTGGAATCGAGGGTAGCAAAGTAAGAAAATATTCTTCTATTTAAATGTCATGTTACTTGTAACTCTTTCATTGCATGTGTGTGACAAAGTTGTGGATTAAATTGCGCGCTCGGTTTCATTCGTCATATGCTAAATATTAAAAGATACAAATAAATCTGATGTCTGTTTTTCTTTTACATGTAGGAAGAGTGACTGAGCAGTTCTTATATCTGTGTAATCTCTTACAGAGAAGAATTGTTTGTATTCTTCAAACTCGACATAGTTGAACATATAATAAATGTTATCTGTGATGAATATGATTGAAAAAAGAATGTTCTTTTTATATATTCTTATATAATTATAGATATCACATATTAGTTACGATTTATAAATTTATTTAAAAATTAAATGGGCAGGAACCTTTTGTGAATATACCCGAGGATAAAGTTCGTGAAGCGCTAAAAGTCGCCATCGGTGAGCGCCATTTTTTTAATACCTGGACTTCAAATATCTGTGAATATATATGATCATTACTCTAGAATTCTCATAATAT
This sequence comes from Primulina huaijiensis, assembly GCF_012295235.1. NCBI lineage: Eukaryota > Viridiplantae > Streptophyta > Magnoliopsida > Lamiales > Gesneriaceae > Primulina > Primulina huaijiensis. Next base: position 20,284,079 of record NC_133316.1, read on the forward strand.
AAGTTCTTGACTAATACTATTCCTAATTTTTTAGATGTCAAAAATCACCCTGTGCTGATCCATTGCAAACGAGGAAAGGTACCATACATCCTCTATGACAGTTTTATTTGTATAATAACCTCTTGTTGAATAACGCATATATACGACTCAAAATGTGAGTAGTGAAGAATGTTGAGAGAAATAAACATGTTTATTGATACGAAGAAAATAAAGAATGCTGGTTCTAAATTTGGTAATAGATTGAAATGTCATACAAGTTTAGTTGAAAATGACTCATACTTGGCGTTGATTTGAATAAGAATCCAAGAAACAAACATTTATAGCACAAAGGCCGGAAGAAGTTTTCTCTAATTTCTGGCATAATTTATTCTTTGATTCTTGTATTTTGGACTCTCTTTATAAGGTTCCCCAACTCCAACATCGATAAATGAAGTTTTCGCTTCTTGGCTCAAAAAATGTATGTGCTGTGTATGTACTTGTCAACTGAAAATCAAATTCCAACCTTTCCACAGAGCTGGTGATTTGATTGCTGGTTAAGTAACTCATGATTCCATGACATTGTTTAAATGTAGGCTGTAGCATAATATGAACCAGGAAATCGAAATTACCTTAGAACTTTATATCATCTGTGTCTCAACAATTATACTTTTCCTTTGAAGAATTAACATGAGTATTACTTTTCCTTTCAGCACCGAACCGGTTGTCTTGTAGGATGCATGAGAAAATTGCAAAGATGGTGTCTGACTTCAGTATTTGATGAGTACCAACGATTTGCTGCAGCCAAATCACGAGTTTTGGATCAGAGGTTTATGGAATTATTCGACGCATCGACCTTCAAGCACTCAGCCATGCCTCCAATTTCTTGAATCGTGCATATATAAAAATTCTTGCTTTAGCCATTGCTCCGGAGCTGAAATTCGCCATGTTTTGTTGTGCGTATATGTATCCGTAATGTAAAATCGTATCAAGTATGAATTGTTTGAATGAATAGTTGTATTTGTAGTGTTCCATCAACCTCACTGTGTATCGGCAACAATATAACTCTACTCTATACTTGCTGAACATGTATGTCACTTTATTCGGATCATGGATGACAAGTATTCTCACCGTGTGACGTGAGCAGTGACTAGGGGACGAGAAAATGCTAATATATATATATATGATGGTCCCAAAAAAACTCTATTATTGTCATATTTTAATCAAGAATACCATTAAAATAACTAATATATGATGTGACATCATTTAAAAAAAAAATGACAACACATTGCTTGTGTTTTGACTTGAGCGTTGAGAAAATGCTGTCCCTCAATTTTCAAAGGAGTATTTTGATTTTTATATAAGATCAATTATTTAATTAAAAAAATGATTTATTCACATTAATTGTCAATTATTTAATTAAGAAAATGACTTTGGCATTTGTACCTTGTAGAAACAAAAGCATGATCTAACTTGAAGGTTTTGTGCTACATTTGAATTGTTATTAAATGTGACTTCCTTTCATTTAATTTAATTAATGATGCTGTTATGTATTCTTTATGGTTTACATTATTTGGAATTTAGAATGAAATAATTCTTTGATGGTGTAGAGCTGAACCTAAAATGAAGATGTCGATCTGTTGTTTGAAGAAATGACGGGGAAATATATTTCTTTGAGGTTGCACATTTTCCGGTGTTGTTATTGTACACCATGTTTGCCTTGTTATAATGTGAAAATGATGTTTCTATGGATGGATGCGTGCACTGCTTGTAGTCAACTTATTGTTCACCAGTATATTATTTTCAGTTTAAGAACTCTGGTGAGAATGAGATTGATTGATGTGGATGAGACATAGCAGAAGCCATGATTTAGGAAAGGAGTGCGGAAGGTTTGTTGATTTCATTTGAATGCTGAGAAGATGGAATCTTTTAATTTGAGTTGATATCACGGCCTCTAGGAAGGTGCTTTTATTCTTGAGCTGCAAAGGTGTAGGCGTGCTCACTCTGTTGTTGAACCTAATTTGGAAGTGGATGTCTCTATGATCTTGAAATTATTGTCCTAGCCGAAACATCTACAAGAGTGTAATGGATATGTAAGTGTAAAAGATTCAAACTAATGAGGTATAGTTTACTGATCCAACTTTATTTCAGAATTTAGCTGTGAACCTCGTTACATTTATTTTTTGGATACTTGTATCTCTTTGTAATTTGTTCAATAAGTAAGTATTTTAATCCATAGAGTTTCGAAGGGTTTCATGACTTCCCTTAGAAACCCTCTTTTGTTTTTGAGTTTATAAAGTGTCTTTATCTAATCAAAGTTCTAAAGGTTCATTCTTTCTGTGTGCATTTTATCTTCTTTTTGGGAGGTTGAATGCACATGGATATACTTTTTAATTATTCTCATTTCTCTTTTAATTAGGATTGAACGGCTAGAATTGTTCGATGAATTTGAAGAGTGGTACATGATGCAGGCAAGTGTTTTATTGCTTTTCTGTTGTGACAAAAAATAAAGCAGTTTTATCATCCTTTTTCTATCCCAGAAAAAGAAGCCTTTTGAAGAGGAGATGCTGTGAGATTAATTACACCACGTAGTGGTAGAGCAGAAGTCTTTTCCCATAATTTCAGGATTAAATGTGCTTGGCTTGATTACTCTACTGTTACGAAAACTGACATTTTAAATGGCGTTTGTGTGACCAGAAAATGAAGTCATTTCAGATGTCTGAGCATGCACGTCCACTAGACTTCTGGTTGCGGCATGTTTCATCAGTTAAACGGCATCTGAAATTTGAGTTGCTCTTTTTATATGAGTTCGTCAAAGTGCTATCTCTGTTATCAAAATTCCTAATGCCTCATCTGTTGAGCTTTTGAGAACGACGAAGGGAAAATTTGTCAGTACCCTGGTATTTTCAGCCAGCCGCCCGTGTCTAGATCATGGCTCTAAGCAACCTAACACCATTGAAGAACATTTTTTTTTTGGATCAAATATGGCTACTTTCAAATCCTTACATTTAAATTCATGAATGATATATGACCCTTTATAGGCAATTCAATGTTTCTTAAACAGTACTGTGTGGCTTATGCAATTAATGATGCACTGGTGTAGGCTCGTGCTAAGATATCCTAATCCTTCAGTTGTCGTCATATCATTCAAAATATGACTGACCAACACCGTCATTTTAACGGTACAGGGTCTATTTGAGACTTTGGGTTTCCCTTTTAACAAAGACGAGAGCAAATCAGATGCCAAACGACCTTGTGAGACAAGGTTACCAGAGATATATTCTCCTGAACCGTTCGTTTAAAATTACTCCAGATAAGTTTCTGTGACGATGATAATGTGTATCTACTACCTGTTTGTTTGTGAATGAGAAGATCCCTTCCTTTTTGCTAGCTGTTTGACGTAGAAAACGTGGAAGGGGTCCAACCCTCTAAATTTTAACATGATCTGCAGGCTCCTTGGGTGTTTAAATTTGTTTTTGACAAATGAGGTGTACATTCAAATTTCTTCCACAAATAACGAGCTAGTTGTAATCATCGGGCAATACTGAATATCGGATCAATGTATTAAGGTGGTATTTGGCTTCGACTTCTTCGGGAAAAATATGTGTTTTGACAATGGAGTTTAAATCAAAATTCATGTAAGTTGGAAGAATTTGAAAAGAAGGTAGGTGCACCATTTTTTGTTGGAATAACTCAATGGTGACAAGAGAATTAATTTGATGTGGGGGCAACTATAAGTTTCCCTTTAATGTTCCCCTTTTTAGAAGAAAGTTGCACCTAAAAACAGTTCAATCATTTTCTAGGCAATTTTAACTCACACGTACACTCTCTCTTAATTCCTAGAACATCTTATGACCAAAGGTGCATTGGATATGCCCACATTTTATTGAGGATAATAATAATAATAATAATAATAATAATAATAATAATAATAATAATAATAATAAAAGGTAGGAAAAGGAAATGAGAAAAATTATAATTTTCATAAAAAGGCCCCCACCATTTAAAATAAATCTTTAATGTTGAACTTTTTCCTCACCAGCTTGACCTTTTTTTAACTTATTGTCTTTAGACTTAATGGCTTCTTTAAATTCAATTTCATAGCTCTATAATTTCTAACTTCAATCCCAAACGTGTGCATTTAAGTGTAAGAATCTTTACTTAAATCGCACGTTGTAGTTAGGTCCTTGCTATACGTTCATGACCCGAATACTATTTTAAATACAACTTCTAAATTATAAAAAAAAAATATAAAATAAGATTCCAAGCTCAAAAATTAGAATAGGTCTTTTGTGAGTATGTTTCACGAATCTTTATCTGTGAGACAGGTCAATCCTACCGCTGTTCACAATAAAAAGTAATACTCTTAGCATAAAAAATAATATTTTTCATGTATGACTCAAATAAGAGATAAGTTTCACAAAATACGACCTATGAAATCGTCTTAAGTAAGTTTTTAACCAAAAAGTAAGTTATATTTAATTTCAAATCTATAGTATTATATGAATATTTGTATGCTTTCTTTAAGTAGTGTAGTGTAGTGTCGTGTGATGGTGGAGACTGAAGTATGGAGAAGTTTGTTCGAAATATTACAGGGATGAGAAATCAGCTCTCCACTGTTCGCATCCTTTATTCTCCGCCGGCATTTTGCCCGTAATATCCGCCGGCGCCACCTCTCTGGACCATACCGGCTTTGTTTGAGTACTCTATTTTTCTGACGAAATAAAAAATAGGATTGGTGTGACGATATGGGCTGCACGGCGTCGAAGCTGGACAACGAGGATACTGTGCGGCGGTGCAAGGAGCGGTGCCGTCTCATGAAGGAGTCTGTTTATGCTCGCCACTACCTGGCCGCAGCTCACTCTGATTATTGTCGGTCCCTACGCATGACGGGTTCCGCCCTCGTAGAGTTTGCCTCCGGCGAATCCCTCTCCGTCTCCCACCACGCCCCCGCTGTCTTCCTCCGTACCCCCTCCGCCGCCACCGTTAAGCTTCCCACCTCCATCCCCCGTGATCCGATCCCTCCCTCATCTCCTTCACCTTCGTTCCGCCCTCCTCCCCCACCCCCCACGTCCACCGCCTCTTCCCATCATCAACATCAGAAAAAACAGCAGCCATCGCCATCGCCTCCGCCGCGTCGGAAAAAACCCGTTAAACTACCCCACATCCTCTCCGACTCAAGCTTATCATCCTCTCCACCACCCCAGCACAATAATTTCACTTACAACGCGAGAGAAAATTCAACTTATTCAACCACCCCTTCACAGGCCTCATCTGTATGGAATTGGGATGATTTCTACCCTCCCCCTTCTCCGCCGGACTCCGAACACTTCCACCATCTCCAAAACGCGAAGAACCAAATCGAACACCACCATTCCTCCGACGAAGACGATGATAAAGCTTCAATCTTTTCAAATGATCACTTTCAGAAACCTTTTGGCGTGAATGAAACCCAGAAATTCGATGACAGGGCATCAAATTACTCATCCTACTCTCGATATTCAACCAATAGTACTGCGAAGAACTCCGTGAGGCGGGGTTCGGGTCCCGTGCCAGTCTCCAAGAAAGGGCAGTGGGAGAACGAAGAAGGGGAAGAGACCGAGAGAGAAGAAGTACAGTGCAGCGAATGGGACGATCACGATCGTTATAGTGCTACGAGTAGCTCATCGGATGATAATGTCGAAGCGGATTCAGAATCAAGATCCGATTACGGGACTCAATCAAATTTGGGGTCGGTGAAAGAAGTATCTGCTGCCGCTAGCAGCAGAAACAATAATAACATGGGGAATGCCAATGTGAATTTAAATCCTAAGTTCTCGAGTAAATTGGATAAGCTTTCGTCTGGTGATATCAAGTCTTCGGTTAGCTGGGGAAATGGGAATGGTGAAGGGATAAATTCTGATAGGAGGCTTGTGGTGAGGCACAAAGATTTAGCAGAAATTGTGTCGGCTATCAGGGAGTATTTTGATAAGGCTGCATCTGCGGGAGAGCAAGTTTCGGAGATGCTCGAAATTGGGAGGGCTCGGTTTGATCGAAGCTTCAAGCAATTGAGAAGTAAGTTTGGTATTGGATTCTCGAATCAAGAATTCTTTTTTGAAATTCTTGAGCGACTGTTCAGTTTCTGAGATTCCAATATCAGTTTCTTGCGAGTTTGATTAATAATTTGCATTAGTTTCTCTGTTTGTTTCCTTATGCAAAATATCCAGTCTTTTCGGATTACGTTTTAGCTCATGGACTTGCAAATATTGAGAGATTATTTCCCTTTTTTGGTGTGTGTTTTGAATTGTTTGTGGGATGCATTAGAACTTGGGTATGAATTGATTTTGATTTGGTGTTACAGAGACAGTGTATCATTCTAGTGGAATGTTGAGTAACTTGAGCTCGAGCTGGACTTCAAAGCCTCCTTTGGTAGTGAAGTACCGATATGAGCCCAATTCAATCGAGCAATCTGGTGGTCCGAAGAGCCTTTGTTCCTCTCTGGAAAGGCTCTTGGCTTGGGAAAAGAAACTGTATCAAGAAGTGAAGGTAGTTATTTAAACTTGAATTTCCTCATTTCAGTTCATTTGCATCATAATCTAACTTTTGTATTTCTTGTCTCAATTTAAGTTAGATTCTTCTTTAAAGCTTGCTTAGATGCAATAGTTGAAAATGGCATAAAGTTATTCCTTTTCTTGACTGTATCTTGCTAACCAAATGACAAATCTGCCCCTGGTAAAAGCTTGGGGAGATAACATAGATTTGCAACATGTGTCTCTGTGAGATTTAATAAGAGAGTTTTGAGGGTGAGAATCCCTTATTCCACTTCATTAATAAAACTGAATACAACGCTGAACTTATAGAATGCAGGAAACCCTAAGGCTAACAACCTAATCTATCCAAATATTTAAAATACAAAGATATGATAAAAGATTTAATCATAAAACAACTCAACCGATCTGATCTTATAGAATCCTAATCTAATCTGATCCTAATCTTCAACACTCCCCCTCAAGTTGGGTTGTAAATGTTGATCATACCCAACTTGGATACCAAGTTTTCAAAGATTGGTCGGTACAAGGCCTTAGTTAGAATGTCTGCAACTTGTGCATGGCTAGGGACGTAACAGATTTTCAATGTCCCTTTCTCGAGCTTTTCACTTATGAAATGACGATCGACTTCAACATGCTTAGTTCGATCATGATGAACTGGATTCTTGGCAATACTTATCGCCGCTTGATTGTCACACTTCAGTTCTACCACTTGATGTCCTCCTACTTTCAGTTCTGCCAATAACCTTTGTAACCCTATCCCTTCGCACGTACCATTGGCCAAGGACCGAAATTCGGCTTCTGCACTGCTTCTTGCTACCACAGTTTGTTTCTTGCTTCGCCATGTTACAAGGTTGCCCCATACGAATGAGCAATACCCAGATGTGGATCGTCTGTCAGTGGATGATCCTGCCCAATCAGCGTCACTGTATATCTGTATATTTCTTAGAGCTGTCTTCTGGAAGCATAGTCCCTTTCCAGGGGATCCTTTGAGGTACTTTAATATGCGAAAAACAGCACCCATATGTTCTTCAGTTGGATTGTTCATGAATTGGCTAACAACACTTACAGCGAATCCAATGTCAGGTCTTGTGTGAGATAGGTATATCAGTTTACCTACTAATCTTTGGTATCGTCCTTTGTCGATCATTGGACTTTCCTCATTTTTTCCAAGTTTTATGTTTGGATCCATAGGAGTATCAACAGGCTTGCATCCCAACATTCCAGTTTCTTTCAACAGATCAAGGACATATTTTTTCTGAGAAATAAAGATCCCACGTTTTGATCTGGCCACTTCCATTCCCAAAAAATATTTCAACTGCCCTAGATCCTTCATCTCGAATTCTTTTGAGAGTAGTAGCTTGACTTGAGTGATGTCTTCTTTATGATTCCCAGTAATTATAATATCGTCAACATATACGATGATAACAGAGATCCTGTCTGAGTTGGAATGCTTGACAAACATAGTGTGGTCTGATTGGCACTGTATGTATCCACTTTCTTTCAATACTTTCGTGAACTTGTGGAACCAGGTTCTGGGAGATTGCTTTAAACCATAAAGAGATTTCTTTAACCGATAGACTTTATTAGCCGTTGTCTTGGATTCGAATCCAGGTGGAATACACATGTAGATCTCCTCTTCCAAATCCCCATTTAAGAAGGCATTTTTGACATCAAGTTGATATAGGGGCCAGTCTAGATTTGCAGCAATAGATAGGAGTACACGTACCGTATTTAGCATGGCAACAGGTGCAAATGTCTCTTGATAATCAATTCCATATGTCTGAGTGAACCCTTTTGCTACTAATCTTGCCTTGTATCGTTCAATGCTCCCATCAGCCTTATGTTTAATTGTGAAAATCCACTTACAGCCAACAGTTCGTTTTTCAGTAGGGAGTTCAGTAATCTCCCAAGTGTTATTCTTCTCTAGGGCATGTATTTCGTCAAAGACTGCTGCCCTCCATTGTGGGTGTTCCAGGGCTTCAGTGATGTTTGATGGGACCTGTACTTGGTCTAGATTCACAACAAAAGCTCGATATGCAGGAGACAATAGATCAAAAGAGACAAAATTACTTATAGGATATTGTGTGCACGATCTGATTCCTTTTCTTAACGCAATTGGTCTATCATCAATATCATGTGAGGTGGAGATTGGTGTACCTTGATTGCTTTCCAGAGGATCTGGGATCGAGGGAGTGCTCTTGGTTTGCTGATTGTGTGTTTGGTCTTGAGGAGAATTCCTACGTGAATACACATGATCAAAGGGGAGGATTTGGGAATGATTTGGTGGGATAGTGTCTAAATCATCAATATGTATAGGATCCAGATTCTGAAGGTCATTACCCTGAAGATGGCCATGAATTACCTGCTCCCCCTGAGCTGAGGAAGATGGAAAAAACGGTTCAGACTCATTGAATGTGACATCCATGGTATTGTAGAATTTTCTTGTGGTCGAGGAATAACATTTGTACCCCTTTTGATTGGAGGAATACCCTAGGAAGATGCATTTTATTGAACGGGGGTCAAGTTTGCTTCTATGCTGGGAATGGATGTGCACAAACGAGACACACCCAAAGATGCGTAATGGGAGATTGTGAAGTAGGTGTGAGTTAGGATAAATGCTGAGGAGAGATTGAATAGGTGTTTGGAACTTAAGGACTCTAGAAGGCATGCGATTTATGAGGTATGTGGCTGTGAGGACAGCCTCACCCCAGAAATGATTAGGAACATTATGTGTGAACAATAAAGAACGAGCCACCTCAAGGAGATGGCGATTTTTCCTTTCTGCGACACCATTTTGTTGAGGTGTATCAACGCAGGAGCTTTGATGAATAATTCCCCGAGTGGTTAGGTAATCTCCAAGAACAGTGTTAAAGAAGTCCCGAGCTCGATCAGTTCGTAAAATTTGGATATCAGTTGAGAATTGTGTGTGTATCATGGCGGAGAATGATTTGAAAATTGTAGACGTCTCATTTTTGTCTTTCATGAGAAAAACCCAAGACAGACGAGTATGGTCGTCAACAAATAATAGGAACCACCGGGTACCCGTAATGTTTTTGACACGAGAAGGACCCCAAATATCGCTATGTATGAGAGAAAATGGTTTTGATGGTGTATATGTTTGTGGTTTGAACGATGTGCGAGTGTGTTTTGAAAATTGACAAACATCACAAAGAGGTAAACGAGAAGTGCTGTTATTTACTAATGATGGAAATAGTTTCTTGAGATACAAAAAATTTGGATGACCTAGGCGATAGTGCCATAACAAAAATTCATTATCTCTGATGGATTGGACTGCGGAAGCATGATGGCCAGAGGCATTTGAAGATAGGGACTCTAAGGGTGACTTCATCTTTAATAGGTAGAGACCTGCACAACACTTAGCACTGTCAATCGTCCTCCCCGATTCCAGGTCCTGAAAAACACATGAGTCAGTCGAAAAAATTGTAGAGCAATGTAAGTTCTTGTTGAATGCACTGACGGACAATAAATTGCACTGAAGTGCAGGAACGAATAAGACGTTATGTAAGCATAATTCTGGGGATAACCAAATTGAACCCGAACCAAGTACTTTTGTACAAGAACCATCTGCTACTCGAACTGATTTAGAGACTCGTAAGGAGCTGTATGAGGTGAACATTTGTAATTGGCTGGTCATATGGTCTGAAGCACCAGAATCTACTATCCAGTAGTTTGATAATTCAGTTTGTGAAATAAAAGTGAGGGGAATATCACCTGGGATTGCTGTACTACCCGTTCCGATGACAGAAGATGGCATCGTATGCTAGGAGAACAACTTCTGGAGAGCATCCAATTGTTCCTTGGTGAAAGGCGCTGCTGTGGATGGAGGCTGCTCAGAGACAACGCTGTGAGCGCGACGTTCTCTGGCTGGTTTCCAATCCAGTGGTTTCCCATGTATCTTCCAGCAACTATCGATATTGTGAGTTGGTTTCTTGCAAAATTCACACCAAGGACGTCCCGGAATCATTTTTCCTTTTGTGTTGTTTGGAGGCTGCCCTTGACGAAATCCTTGGTGGGCCGTAACATCAGTAGTTGAAGGGTTATTTTGTCGTTGAACAACAAGGGCAGAGTTATCAGATGATTGAGGTGATGAGCCCAGCATCACTTTGCGTCGGCTTTCCTCCTGGCGTACCACTGAGAAGGCTGCACGAAGGTTAGGTAGTGGGTTTGTGCTAAGGATTCTGCCTCGGACGTTATCGAAGTTATTGTTGAGGCCCATGAAGAACTTGAAGACTCGTTTGTTTTCAATAAATGATCTGAACAACTTCTCGTCTTTGGAGCATTTCCAATCATGTGTCTCAGTCAAGTCGATGGTTTGCCAATTGCGAGTGAGAGTAGAGAAGTACTCGGTCACTGTGGAGTCTTCTTGTCGAAGATCATGGACAGCCGATTCAATTGCAAAAAGCTCAGCCGTATTGTCGCTGCAAGAGTAGGATTCACGGGTAGCGTCCCAAATCTCCGAGGCAGAAGGATAGAGAAGAAAATTCTCCCCAATCTCGGGGATCATAGAATTGATTAACCATGCCATCACTTGGTTGTTTTCAGCCTTCCACTTCTTGTAGTTTGGATCGGTGAATTCGGGTTGGGATGCGGAACCCGTGAGAAACTCTTCTTTCCCTCGGCCGCATTTGTACATGAATACAGATTGTGACCAAGGTAAGAAATTCTTGCCATTAAGTTTATGGCAAGTGATTGAGAGGGGTGATGCGTCGCTTATGATTTGAGGAGTGGGTGATGGAGTCGTGGATTCAGAGGTGGAGGCCAACCCAGATTTCGTCCCGTATTTTGTCATGGATCGGCCGCCGATAGCTCTGATACCATGTGAGATTTAATAAGAGAGTTTTGAGGGTGAGAATCCCTTATTCCACTTCATTAATAAAACTGAATACAACGCTGAACTTATAGAATGCAGGAAACCCTAAGGCTAACAACCTAATCTATCCAAATATTTAAAATACAAAGATAGGATAAAAGATTTAATCATAAAACAACTCAACCGATCTGATCTTATAGAATCCTAATCTAATCTGATCCTAATCTTCAACAGTCTCTTTTGTGGGTGGTGGTGAATGGTGAATATGTATTGAAGGGGTTCAGCTTATCCATTATTGCGATGCAAGGGCGGATCGAGTAGAGGTGAGGGGTGACTGTCGTCCTAATTTAAAATTGATTTAAGATTTTACGCGGAATTTTAAATTTGAAATTTTATGCGCGACTTTTTTTTTGAAAACTCAGTCTTGCCCCTCGATTCAACGAGTCGCCCCATCACCGGAATTTCCGTGTTTGCCAAAACATAAAAGCATATCATGGTATCTTTCTTCTGTAATCTTGTTTTTTATATTCCCTTTCAGTGGAAGTGACTAAATTGCACCGAATGATCGTGTGTTGTGTGATACCAACAACCTGGACTGATCTTAAGATGTCAACTTGGAACATGCTTGTGGGTCCTGTCTTCTAACAGCCTTTGTCTTTAGTCAAAGCTGGTGTGTGCTTGCCATGACACACAAAAAGCAAGAAGTTGAATATTTTAGCACTTCGATCAGTTCTTGTTAAGAAAATAAATATTCAGACAGTCTTAACTAATTATTTCCTCAGCTTAGTTTATTATGTGCTACACTCTATGTTTACTTGGTGTATTGGTTACCATTAATTTATTTGGTTCGTGTGTAGATCCACATGACATAATGGTAATCAAGGCTCCAGGTGTATGTAACAAAGTGTCGCATAACAAGTCATACAGGGATCGGAGCTGTATCTTCAATTAAGAACAAGATCTTTGTTTCGATTTTCAACGAAGTAAAATTTAGCAAGATAAGATACTAGTTAAACCGTAAAAGTGTGTAACAAGTATCCATCGTACTTAATTATTGATATATGCCGTAAAAGTGTGCGACAAAGAATCCATCAAACTTAATTATTGATAAATGTGGATGTGTCCCTTATAATCAATGTAGGCTAGAGAAGGAGTAAAGATCGAGCACGAGAGGAAGTTGTCAACTCTCCAAAGTCAGGAGTGCCGGGGTGAAGAGGAAGCCAAGTTGGACAAGACCAAAGCCTCAATAAAGAGGCTTCAATCTCTGATTTCCGTGACGTCTCAAGCCATGTCAACCACCTCATCTGCTATTGTCACTCTACGAGACACTGACCTTGTCCCACAGTTAGTTGAACTCTGTCACGGGTAAGTCCTAGCTTGTCACAATGTGTTCGAAAGTCAGAGTAGGGATCTGTTTGATTTGTAGAAAAAAGATTTTGATTATGTTTGATGTGAATAATTACGCACAGACAGAACTAAACCTCGTCAAATGTCCCGTCAAGACCTTGAACTTTATTTATGATTATACGAGCTTAACATAAGTTGAAGTATTTTGGTTGGTGGTCCAATGTGAGTTGAATTGGTTAATGAGTCTGTCTAGCTGAATCAACTCTGACCCAATCGAGGTAAAGCTTTTCTGAACTCGAGCTTTCTGACAAGCACGAGCTCAATTTTAGTTGTCGAAGAACTCTTAAGTCGTCCCATGATCTTAAAAATTAGCTTGTGATCTAGCTTGAGAGCCTGAGCCTGAGCTGCTTTGTTTTGAGCTGAGTAAATCTCAATTATGGTATCTAGAATCCAATTAAGTTCGTGCGTGCTATCTATGTGACTCGAATTGAGGACTCAAGCCTCTAGAAGCCAATTAAGTTTCCATTATTAGATTATGAAAGAAGATTGACCCTCTAGTTTACTGTCTCCATTTTCTAAACGCAGTTTCATGTACATGTGGCGATCAATGAATCAGTATCATGAAGTCCAGAACGACATAGTGCAGCAAGTTCGTGGCCTAGTTAACCGAACAACCAAAGTTGAAGCAACGTCTGATCTTCACAAGCAGGCAACACGCGATCTTGAATCTGCTGTATCTGCGTGGCATTCGAGTTTCTGTCGCCTCATAAAGTTTCAACGGGACTTTGTTTGCTCTCTCCATGGCTGGTTTAAACTTACCATTCTCCCTGTTTACGCTGAACCAGCTAATAACAACCGGGAACTTCCCGAGGTTTTTGCTTTCTTCGACGAATGGAAACTCGCCCTGGACCGATTACCTGACACAGTTGCATCCGAAGCCATCAAGAGCTTCATAAATGTTGTTCATTCGATATTATCGAAGCAGACAGAGGAGCTGAAAATAAAGAAACGTACAGAAACCGTATCAAAGGAACTCGAAAAAAAGGCTTCATCTCTCAGAAGCATTGAGAATAAATACTACCACTCATACTCTATGGTTGGAATAGGACTTCCCGATACAGGGTCTGGAGACGGGCACGTTTTGGATGCACGGGACCCGCTGGCTGAGAAAAAAGCCGAGCTCGCAACTTGCCAGATGCGTGTTGAAGACGAGATGGTAAAACATTCAAAGGCTGTGGAGGTGACTAGAGCAATGACATTGAACAACATTCAAACTGGATTGCCTGGAGTTTTCCAAGCCATGACCAGCTTTTCTGCCTTGATCACCGAAGCTCTGGAGACAGTTTGCACCCGTTCTTACGCCATCAAGTAGAATCTACATTTAGACGGGGATCTACATCAAGCAAGCTCCCGTCAATCAAACGGAAAAAGAAAATCAAATGTAAAATCAAATGTCAAGTATAATTTTTCAGAAATGTGAGTTAAGTCACCCCCATCCAGAAACCTCAGGTCAACCCATGTAACACCAATAAAAAACTTCTTGTATCATTGTTTTCCCTTTTCTGTTTTCTTTTTGGGTTTTGAGATATAAGTTAAAATGAGAAAAAAGACAGGTAAATTTTTTTCCTTGGTGGCTCTTATTTTTTTGACAGATATTGTTTTGTACAATATGTAAAAATTTGGGAATTTTGAAGACTCAATCCAATTCAAGTTATTAAAGTTAGAATACACACATATGGCAATATGGCATAGACTCGACCATATTCGACTTAAAACACACAGTCAAATAAATATTCCCTTGGTTTTTTTTTTTTTTTGCAGAATCTTACCAAATATAAGACAAGGAGAAAGAGAAAAAGTGGAAATGAAATTGATGGGGTTCAGACAGCATGTCTGTCTGCATGGCATGGAACCCACCGATAAATGTTGAGTAAATGGGATTCTTTCTTTCTTTCTTTCTTTTGTGCGACTATTCGTTGGTCTTGGATCTCGAGCGACTCACGCTCCAAAACGCAAAATGACAAGGTTACTTGTTTGTTGCATATAATAATTGTAATAATAATTTATTCAGCTTTGATTATCCTTTGAATAATAAGTATGACATGTCTCGGTAAGTTGATACTTTTATTTCTTTCCCCTTTTTCAATAATCTAGATATTATTTTAAAAACTACTATTATTATTTTAATTTATCGAAATCATATAGAATAATATAATTTCATCAAAAAAAATTTACCAGCTTATCCTGTGTGCGTCATTGTATTTTATGGCAATGATTCTTAACATAATTTTTTTTTTTGAGGAATTCAAGATTCATCTTTATGTATGATATAATTACAAAATGATAGCTTTTTCAAAGAGATGTAATAAGTATAAGTTTAAAAAAAACAAGAAGAAATAAAGTGATATATCCATGATAACAACGTTACATCCCCATTCCATGAGAAGTTATTTTATATATAAATGATAAAGTTGAAGGTGGGGGTACGTATTAAGTGGGAGTTAAGGGACATTTGAAAAGAATGACGTAGAAAAAACCAACAAACAAAGCTAAAAGAAAAAGACATAAACTTGTGTGAGACGGTTTCACGGGTCGTATTTTGTGACACGGATCTCTTATTTGGGTCATCTATGAAAAAATATTACTTTTTATGCTAAAAGTATTATTTTTTATTGTGAATATCGGTAGGGTTGACTCGTCTCACAGATAAAGATTCGTGAGATCGTTTCATAATATACTTACTCAAAGAACAATATGATGTTCCTTTAGGGTGGGGTTTTCTTTATTTATTACAATAATAGGGTGGGTGTGTGCAAGTACGGAGCCAGAAAATAGAGGTCGGGGAGCAAAAATAATTAAAAAAATTTAGAGACGACAAGAGCTAATGTTAGGAGGAAACTAAAAAATAATTATTTTTAAGCTCTAGGTCGATAAAATTTAAAAAATTAAGGGGGAGCAATCGCACCCTCCCGCCCTGGCTCTGTCACTAGGTGTATGTATAATTCTTAGAACATAGCAAGTCAAGAAAAATCATGTACTCTCCTCGCAGCATATATTTAGCACATAGTATATATCATCTTGATTTTGTGTAGAAACTACATATTTTTTTTAATTTTATTACATCCGTCGAGTTGATGTTTGGGATTGATAGTGTCTCATATTATATTCATGGTTCTTGAATCCCATATTTAACAAGTTTGTTGTTATTACGCTATTACAAGTAAATCCGATGAAGCTCAAAAGATGGCCAATTAGCCCAATTGACGAATCATATTGGTCTTAAACTTGCAAGTCCATGTTGAAAGAAAAAAGATGCAACACAACCCCCCCTTGATACTAAAAGAACTCAAAATCCAGATATTTACCCCCAGATTTCATGTCTGTTCCCATTACACTTTTACCCCCACTTCCAATCCCAACCGGCTCGACAGGCCCGACTTGCCCAAATTTCACAGGCAGATCAGCCTCAGCAGGCCTTGGCACCTCGGGTGGACTGCTGCATCTTATCAGAGCCCAGTTCACGCCTTCGAAAAATGCGTGCTGCTTGATCTCAGTCGCTCCTCTTTTCACCCCAAGTCGGTTTTGTGGCTCCTTAACAAGCAGTCCACGGATGAGATCCCGACTAGCATAACTAGTCGATGGTGTCTCAGGAAACTTGAGCTGCTGTCCGACTACATTGAAAAGAGTGGCACGGTTGCCAGACCCCTTGAACGGAGTTTTACCATAGAGTAATTCGTGTAAAAATATACCAAACGTCCACCAGTCCACTGCACTGCCGTGGCCTTCACCTTTGATAATTTCTGGGGCTAGGTATTCGTGAGTGCCGACGAATGACATGGACCTAGCTGATGTAGGTTCTGCAACTAACTCAGGTAGAGTACCAGATGGAATCCCAAGCTCTGTTCGGGTTTTCCCGGATCTTCTTTTGGTCTTTTGGGGGAATATTCGGGGAAGGAAACATGCCGGTTGGATGCATGCTGATGTGGGCTCGATGCAAGATGGCTGCACACAGAATGCTCCTCTTCTCAAAGGGTCAGAATCGAATCCAGAAGTTCTTATAAGCGTTGGTGAGACAGCACATTGCAGGGAAAGGTCGAAATCTGAAAGCATAATGTGGCCATCATCGCGAACAAGAACATTTTCTGGTTTCAAGTCTCTATACACGACTCCAAGCATGTGAAGATACTCGAGCGCCAAAAGAACTTCAGCTGCATAAAACCTGCATCCAATGAATGAATTAACTACGAAGTTCTTGAGAATAATGCACAATATCAGACATCAACAAGTTCAGAACGAATGATTCGCGGACCAGTAAAATGCCATAAATTAACAGCATCGAGGTAATAAACAAGGTCTGATTCACGTTATAACATTATAAGTCTCGTGCTTTAATAAGTCTAGTTAGAAATTCAGCAGATCAGAATTTTCGAATTTAGCTTTTCTTGACCACGTTTAACTCAAAATATGAAAAAGTATTAAAGCAGTCATAATGATTGAAAAAGTATTAGTATACCGTGTTGCATATTCGGAAAAATGTTTTCCAGGTTGTCGCTGCCTCAGTGTGTGCAAATCTCCACCGGGACAATATTCCATGACCAAACAGGAAAACCTGTCTGTCTCAAAATGCGTGTACAATGTAGGCAAGAAAGGATGATCGAGAAGCTGCAAAATCTCTCTTTCAGTTTGCGCCCGAGTCAGTTTCTTCCTACTAGCAAGTGACGCCTTATCCATCACCTTCATGGCAAAGAAGCAGTGAGTCGAGCTAAGCTCGGAAAGATACACACTTCCAATATCCCCACAACCGAGTCTTTTTAGTAACTTGAAATGGTTCATGCCTAAAATACCATCACGTGCGCGTACAGCAAGTATAGCCTTCCATCTAGGGTCGTTTCCTTTATGAGGCTTATTTGCACTTCCTGTAATGTTGCTCCAGTTACTGTCATCGCTAAGCCCACTGCTCTCGCTAGCTCGGCTAAGGCTAGTTTTTGTACTCTCAAGGGAATCCCCTCGAATGCTTCCTTTCGTGCTCGCATAGTTTCTGTCCACACTAAACATTCCATCACTAATCATTCCATCACTTCGATAGGTGCTAGCACAGCTATTAACAACACTCATAGTCCTAGCAACGCCAACACTATCAATGCTGCTAAGTGGACTAACATTGCCACTTGGAGGCAATGAAGCATCCCATATACATTCTTTCTCCTCGGAATCATGGAGAGGACTTGTTTCATTATTTTGCGATGAAGGCCGAGGAATTAAGAATGGTGATGAAACAGCCGCTAAATTGTTAGACTCTTCGCCCAGGCTCTCAGCAGGCGAAGGTAATGATGGGCTCGGTTTAATATTTTGTACTTGTATAGATAGATCTTCAAGAAAAGGCCCCCTCATAGGAAGACTTTTAACCAAACATTTATGGTCCCCATTGTTCTCAGTAATTGGTACATAAACCGGGCTCATTGAGTCTGAGTCGACTGGTTCTGGGGGATGACTCACCCCATGAAAGGAAGTAGAACCACTTTCCTCACAAGAATCACCACTGAATTTAAATGAAATAACATCAGGCATGAGTTCTTCGTCCTCCTCCAAAAAGTTCTTCCCCTTCCATGCTCGTCCAGGGACGGGGAAATCCAACTCTTTCGACTTCCACAAGTTCATTGGCTTGCTGATCTGTTCATTCGACAAAGTGGAGTGAGTCTTCATCACCTTAGCCACAACAGGTAGTTTCCATTGAAGTGGTTGCGATTCAGGGATTCTCTCCATATTCGATCACTATGTATCATCACAAGTAACCTCCTTGTTAGGCTTTCTGCCAAGGAACAACACAGTAAACAACCATTTCCATGTAAATCTTGATACAATCAACAAAACACTTGATCAAATCAAACCAATTAAACAAGACCCATTAGTTAATGCGAGGGAAATTTGGAACGCAGATAAGTTTTGAAAATGAAGCTAACAAGGCAGTCATCTACAACTCACATAACCCACCGTAAAACACACACCACTCAATAGACAGTCACCACAACACTTGCCAAAATTGAATGAAAATATGAATAAAAGAATTGCCATGACAACTTCATCAAGAAAATGAAAGTCTTAAAATTCAACAAAATCACAAATTCACAGGTCCTTTAATATGTCTATCTTTAATCGACATTACATCATCGGATTCAGGAAAAAAGAATCAAACTTTCGCTTTTTACCGAATATAATCAAATTAAACATCTATACAAGGAAAACAGAGATAACGGAGCAGAGAGAATCGCTTAACTTTCAAACCCAACAAATACCTAACACATTACAAATAAAACACAAAAGGGCATACTTTTCATTGTCAGACAAAACTGAGAACACTTCTGATTATCAACAACAATGTCTAAAACTTCAGGAAAGAGGGAAGAGGTTCATTTTTCATCAATCGGGTTCCATTTCGCTTTCTCAACAGAGGAATTTATAGCAGTGGAAAACAGCATAATCTAGAAGAGAAAACTGATCGCAGCTATGATTTTGAGGAACATTCATCAGAAAAGCAGCAATGATATCAAAAACTTTCGCTAGCATCCACACAAACTCAGCTGAAAAAAAAAAACAACAATTCGTAATCAATCAGGATCTTACACTATAACCCAGAGCAGATTGGTCTTCCGATAACACGAAAGAACAAAAACTTGTCCGAATTGCGAAGGAAAAAGCTCTCCTCCGTTCAAATATCGGTAGAAGAAGGGAAAAAAGCATTAAAATCAAATGGGCCCACTTTATTTTCTGGCAGAGGAATGTAAGGCAGTAGAAAACAGCGTAATCTAGCAGAAAAAGATTGATTTGCAGCTATAATTTGAGAAGAAAGACAGCAGCAATAGCTTTTGCTTTTGTATTCTTTAGAGCGCTTTTGATCATGTGTTCACTGTGCTGACTGCTGACATGAAAGTGTGTGTGTTATGTGTGAGAGAGAAAAGATAGAAAGCCTTGACCAGATTGAAACAGAGGAGGAGGGGCAATTTCATTTCTTTTTAGCAATTTACCCTTAAGGCTTTGGATTTACTTCGCTGATTATCTTAATCTTAATTTTTCAAATATATTATTAATTAACACCAAAAAATGGTTATTAAAAATAAAGCAAAAACTTATATGAGACGGTCTCACGGATAGTATTTTGTGAAACAGATCTTTTATTTGGTTCATCCATGAAAAAGTATTACTTTTTATGCTAACAGTATTACTTTTTATTGTAAATATCGGTAGGATTGAGCCGTCTCACAGATAAAGATTCGTGAGACTGTCTCACTGTCACAAGATACCTACTCTAGAAATAAATAAACCTAAGTGATTGAGGCTCTTGTATTATTCTAAAAAAAAAAGTATTTTGAACAGATTTATATGATGTGCATCATTAGACATGACATATCTTTGTACTTGAGGAATGGTATTATCCTTATTTACTTATCATCATCATCTTTGCATGTGATTTATGCAATCAGTTAAATTTATAAGAAATGAGTGTAATCGACTTGTCAATAGCTAATCATACATATCATTAAAAGCCTATCAGAATGTATTTTACATTTATAACCCGAATTATTGAAGAATCCGAGTCATAAACATGATAATAAAATAAAAATATATAATATTATCATGCTTAATTGCTCAAATTAAAAATTGAAATTTGGCTACAATTTGAAGGGTAGAATAGTCAACTGAGGTGCGGGGGAAAAAAGAAAAAAAGAGAGGGCGGGAATGTAAAATGTGGGGCCCACGCTGCTCTTACTTTAGAGAACACGTCATTTCGTTGAAAGGACAATGCGCCTTACACTTTGATTAAAGAAGATATATTTTCACCTATTTTATTTATTTATTTATTTATTTATTATTTATTATTAGTAAAATATTTAATTATGAAACAGAAAACCATAATTATATGATCAATCTAAGACTAGCTAGATTATAAATCTGATTTGGGATAATTAATTACAACAATAATCATGTGGAGATGTGATTCAACTACTATGTATCATATTTTTGGACTTAATTACAGTCCTTTTAGCAAGCTGAGTGCTTCACGAATCCCTAAAGCTTCACCCATCGCAGCTGAGTGACTTCCATGATTCAGTCTCTAAGAATGCAACCAAAGCCTGCATGGGAAGGATTTGCTAGAACAAACAACTGTGTCATAACTAAACATGCACAAATGAAATATCATACTTGAAAAGGAAATTGGAGAAATATCATACTTGAAAAGGAAATTGGAGAGATTGTGGTAGTCTATATTGTATATTTGCGTTTTTGCAATTGTAGTAGTTATATCGTCAAAAGTATCGAGAAAAACAAAATAACTGGAATTTGAAAACATAATTAAAGATAGTAAATAAGCAGATATATTGGAACAAATTTACATTTTTACGTTGTTCGAAATAGTCAAATCAATTGACTGAAATCAAAATTTTTTTTTGGTTAATTTGATTTTTTGCAGACGTTTACATACTATTATTGTTCAACGGCATAAATTTAAAGATCTTTTTTTTTAAATAAAAAAGAAAAAAGAAAAAGGGGTTTTTATAATAAAATGTTCGAATGAGAAAAAGACGTGTGAGAGTTGCATGTCGAAACAATATCATGCAAAGGGTGACTAATAATACAAAACCACACTGCATTTGGTCGGGTTACAAATATTAAAATTTCATGAAAAATATATATATATATTTCGTTATTTAATATTTGAATAAATTGCTGGTCGTTTGATCAAACAAATTATTGAAGTGTACAATTTTGAATATCGCGGCAAAATGTTCCTTTATGCGAACACCGATATTTTGTTTTTACATAGCTACACGATTATCTTATAAAAATAAGTTAAATAATTATATTTTATGCATATCATTTAAATAATAGTTATAGTATATATTTTATATATATTTGATAAATGTTTTACGTGTATTAATGAATTTACAATTAGGAAATTTATGAAATAATTACATATCGTTGTAAATAAAATAGTGAAGAAATTGGGTTAATATTATTTTTTATGGCGGCTGGAATATTGTAGATGTGTACTGAAATCTATAAAGAAAGGCAAAAAATCATACCATAAGTTGAATTTTGTATCAGATAACTAATTTTACATTTGAACATCGACTAGTGTTATTATTATATAATAAAACATCACTTTTTGTTTATTGATTTTGTAAGCATATGAGCATTATTTTTGGAGTTGTTTTTATTCGATATCGATTCTATGATATTTTTGTTTATTTATGTAATGATTGTGTTTGAACGAAATTTGTTTATGTTAATTATATTTATTGATAACATATGTTGTCTGTTTTGAGTATTAGATTTTTCGGTATGTCTTATTTAAAGAAAGATCATGTTCGAATTTTTATAGGGCCGAAAGCGAACTTTTAACTAATTTTTTTGTTGTTTCCTGATTAATCATGATTGTGTGTCAATAAATCACTAGTAAAAGATGCAAACGCGGTGTATGTGTTATTATTATTTTTAATTTGATCAAATAATATTAAACAATTAACACGAAAATATTTACAATTTAAAAGGGGAGATTTGTTTCGATTTTTTTTCTATGTAAAATATGGAGTGACTTGAGGAGGTTTTTAGTATGTTAAGAAACATAATTATGAAACTCTAAAGTAGTTATTCAAAGAGTCTCACACTTAATAATATAGTATAGATGATCAGGATAACATGCCCTCACAGCTTGATATTACATTTAGTCATGATTTTTATTCTTTGTTAAAAAAGAAGAAGGAGAATTCTCTAAATACCCTTTGGTTATTTGAATATTATACAAAATTAATAGTTATTTACTTCATAAAATTGTAAAATAATTAAAGTAATGAATGTGAATTCTAGAAAAGTTTTTTAAAAAATAAAAAAAATCAGTTGTTAATTTGCCTCCATCATTCACCAACCTCCTCCAATCCCATGAAATCTTGAAACTAAGTGATCAAAATGATTAGGTGAGCATTTTTTTAAAACACTAAAAACAAAGAGTGATACCCACAATTCCAAAAAGAAAATTGCTTTGTGGGGGCAAATTAATTCCTATTTGCTTTCTGAAAAGGGTGATCCATTGGTTCTAAAGTTTAGGATAAAAGAGTATTGGAATTAGGAAAAGGGCTTCTTCCTCTCTCACCTCAGATTTGGTCCACTAAATCAATGATTGAGGACAAAATCCCTTCATGTAAATTTTTTTTAGTAAGGAGGGATTTGTTTTCATAACAATTAAGATAAAATTATGGTGGATGAATTCAGTGTGTGTTTTGTTTTTCAAAAACAACTCTCTTATATATTGAAATATGTCGACAAGTGCTTTTAGAAAATTCTCTTAAATCAATCGAATAAAACATGCGTTAATAAATCGAGAAATATGAAGCAACTTATATAGTTATTAAAAGTAGTAGTCTTACATTTCAATAACTGACTTTGCAAATTAGTCTTCAATTGTTAGACTTCGCTTCCAATGTTTTTCAAAATTTTAAAATATGATATTTTTAATTTCATTTTTTAAGTAAAAAATGTATTATGAAATATTGTCTGTGTAATTAAAATCTGAATCGGACGAGGTACTGTGGTTGGACTCGCTTTGATTGACGAACTAACCAAACGGTAGGTCCATTATAGTTTAAACTACAAAGCCCATTAAAAATATTGGGCTCGGACCACTTAAAAAGCTTGGAGTTAGGGGTCTAAAATAACTGAATATAAGTCCAAGAAAGGAGCCTTCGAGATGAAATTTTTAGAGCAACGACAACATATTCATCATCTTTTTTTTTTATTTGCATTAAACTTGGGAAAAAGCTCTTATGCAAAACTTTTGAAAATCAACAACTAAAAATTTATGAAATACTGAATAATTGTTATTGAATTTCGTGGATTTTAAAATTTTCGTGTTTTATAAACTCCATATAAATTTAGTGATATTCAACGTAGACTTTTGTAAAATATTAAAAAGTAAGCCGTATTCATCTTCTTTTTTTTTTTAAATCAAGCGCTATTCATCAAATCTAGAGTTTTAATGAAATTTTTAAATGATAGATTTTTGTGAATTTGATAGATTTTTATTGACTTATAATGAATGTCACATGATTGTACAAAAATTCTATAGATTCTTGCCGACTTGTTGGAAAATTTTTACTGACATTTTAAATTTTGAGTGGGTCTCATGTGAGACCGTCTCACACAAGTTTTTGCCTTAAATTTTTTATGGAATTCTTTAAATTTTATAACTAGAACGAGAAGATTACGATGGCTTGAAAATTATAGTATACGATGGTTTGAAAATTATAGTATATCTACGAAATTGATATTTCTACATATCCTCATATGTTTATTTGAAATTATAATAATCAAAATACATTTAGAAAAAGAAAAAGAAAAAGAACAATGAGCGGAAAACTATTTGATATTAGTCATCAAGCAAACATATAATAAGTATCAAGAAAATTGTTAACATTACTGGCTGAGAACAAAATTTTTAATTTAAGAACAAACCAAATATTAATAATACATAACAATATTCAACACCGACGAAGTAATTTTTTTTAATTACAAAATTGTTATTATTTTCGTTTACTAAAAAACTTCAAATCATAGCTATTACATTTTAATATATATTCTAACACATAATATTAATTTTTTAGTATAACATAGAATAAAAAATTACTGGCTATGATTTTAAAATAAATGATAAAAATAGAAATAAAATGCAATACCAAACTTTCTAATTTTCCGCGTAAATAACATAAACCAACTTAAAAAAATCTAAAATTAATAAATATTACTCATTGTTATACAATATTTTAATGAAAATAATTTTAGCAGTGTGTAAAGAATGATATTTAAAAAAATTAAATGTAAATAAAAATTTCAAAGACAATAATCAAAAAATGATTTCATGGAAGTGTGAAGAATTTTAATAGAAATTTAACGTAATTTAATTATAAATTTGTATTATGTTTTTCATGATTTTATAATTATAAAAATTTCAAATATATCTAATTTTAAAATCCATCCTTAAAATATTTACTCGAAATCAAATTTCCGTGCAAATCAAATCCATCGATCGATATCTTAAACAAGTGGACGAACTATTTGGTTTAATGTATCCGTACGTTACACGTGTTTCAATGTACACGTGTTTCAATGCACGTAAATGTGCAAACCACATTAAGAAAAACATACAAAAGGAACACGTGAAAATGGATTGGATGATTCAACACGCGCATGTCAAAAAATTAAATGACGGCTAAGTCACATTGCTTTTTCAACCCTTTGACATAATTTTGCTCTAAATAAATAGCCACACGTACGTATAATATCAGTTTCATACTCGTCCATTTCTCAAATTTTCATTTTAAACCAAAATGACGACGCGATCTTTTGATCTAGTGACATGATTTTTTTTTCGATTTATTTTACGTTAATTTTCTACTGACGATATTTTTACTTATAAACATGCAAAGTATTGCTCGAAGAGCAGCAATCTGATCTATATTTTAAAATATCCAATCGAATTATTGTCACGTCAACACGAAAAATTTTCGAGGGTCGTCTAAGGATAACATGAAGAAGAAATTCTAAGCTTTTAGATCGCGCATGCATGGATAATTAATAGAAATAAATTAAGATGGTCACGGTACAATAAGTTTAGGGAAATTTGTTGGGCACATTAATAAATTTTAAAAAATTAGACATCCATTACTTAATTACCCGGAAATTACTTAATACACAAACTTAATTTGTTAAGAAAATGGAAGTAGTTTAATTTTAGTGAAATACTACTTACGTACTTTATACTATATAAATGATTTCAGAGAGGAAGAGACGTGCANATATATATCTGTGTGTGTGTGTGTGTGTGTGTGTAACATGTAAAGATTATGGATATTAATCATGACAAATTAACGGAATTTTCTTACTTGTACTAAGTCAAATCATTGTCGTTAAACTATATTTTTTTTTGGGGAGAGTAGAATCACCTCTGAATAAAGGAAAGTAGGGGATCGAGTCCATGTAATGAATTAAAATAAGCTTTATTAGTATAATTTCCCTATTTTCCTGTGGAAATCGGTGGCAACATTTATAGGGAAAATTGATTTTTTCAGTCTTTTATTTTTAATATTTTGTTGTTTTAGTTTTCTATGATATCAAATTTCAGTTTTAGTTAATCGTATTTGTTTTCTTGTAGTTTTAGTCTTTTTTATGGTGCAACAACAAGCACCGGTTTTACTTGGTGGGTGATGTTCGAGTTATTGGCTCGTCCAACCCGTCAGCATTCATGAGTTGCTCATTCAACCGTCCCTCGGAGACAGGGTCAGATACGAATGGAACTACTGAGACTGGTGTCTTTGACTTGGAGATTCTCGGTCTTCTGTCTTAGCCCTGACCTTATTCAGAGAGACTCTTCAACGTCACATTTTCACACCCATCATCTTAGATATGTTCTGAATGTCTGGTCATTGATAATCTTTCTCGTATCTTTTTTCGTTTTAGGTTATTCACTGACATGAAACTTAGCACTCTTTATTGTTGACTTTCTAGGTAGCCAGTTTTTACAACACTCTACCTAATCTTGATGACGTGATACTGGTGTGGTAGCGATGCGACGTTGATGTTGCACTGATATGCATGACACTAGCGTGTGTAATGTCATATCAGCAGTCCTGATAAAAATGACTAAAAATAAAAAAAATACATGATAAAAACTGAAATTCGACTACATTAAATATCAAAATCATAAATAGGTAAATATATAATACCAAAAAATATTAATTTCCCAAGTATATATTATATTATGCGGAAGCAAACCATTTTCGCCAAAATGTCATAGTTCAATTCGATATTTCCAAAAACTTGAAATCAAAGTGTACATCTTATTTTTGTGCAAAAGAATTTTGGCTCATCTTCATTAATTGATGAGCTTCAACTAGCAAAAGCCAATGAACGAGATTGCCACCTTCCCTGAATAATTTGGAAGGCGACTTCGTAACAAATTATGAATGAATGTGCTACCGATATCTAAACTATACAGTCAGGAACTTGCTAGCTAGTTTTAGGCTTTATCGATCCATCTAAACAAACGCCGTCGCTTCTCCTGATGTTTGCTCTACAACCCTCTTGGCTGTGGCTCTCAAAGGGCAATTTGAACTAACAAAATTGTCGACTAAATGGAGATATGTCTTTAGATCGTGACAGGTGGCCACGTTTCCATTGCTCAGGTTGGGACAATCTCTGCTACTAAGTCTGAGTTCTTTGCCGATTTCTGCGTACACCAATTGCGTGTCCTCCATGCGTTTTTGTAGCCAGTTTGATAGCCCAGAGGCCACGTCCATGCCCCCGTTCCTCGTTCTTTGCGGCGTGTTCTCCTCAAGAACGAAGCCGGGGACTTTAGTGATGGGATCATCAGAATTCACGATTCTTAGTACTTTTGTGCCGTTTCTTTCTAGTTGGCGACGGAAGTTTTTGTTCCCGATTCTCGGGCCGCCGAACGAAACAACCGTCACTAGAGGTGCGTGTTTGAATGTTGTGTTGATGTCATGAGCCGTTAGTGTCGCCAATGCTGCTCCGAGGCTGTGGCCAGTTACGGTAATACTTAGGGGTTCATCAGCATATTTTTGTAGGATTTTGTTTATCTCCTCTCTGATTGAGTCCTGTAAGCTAGGGCGACCCACCGCGCTCGATGTGTACAAGCTCAAAAATCCACTTTGTACCATCGACTCGCAGTTTTCCGGCGCCATATCGCAAGGCAAGCAAGTCAATGTGGCACGTAAATTCTCGAGCCACTCCATGCACGTTGCGGTACCCCGATAGGCGATCACAACGTCGCGTCTCCCTAACCTAGCCATCTCGGCCTTATCGTTACACACCGCCACGTAGCCGATCCAGCTCGACTGGGTCGACACCCAACCCGGTATCCTCTCGGTCCAGTTAGGCAAGTTCACCCCACAAGTGGCATGCAGACTCTTGGTCACTCTATACCCCGCCACACCAGCTCCGCAATCACTCAGCATCGTACCCTTGGGGTAACGGCACGTCGCATAAACCGGCGACGATGTGTCGAACTCGAAACATCGATAAGCCGCTTCCACAAACTCCCCGTACCGAAGAATCTCGTCCCTCAACCCGTCATCTAAAGGATCCAGCAAACCCTCCCAATTCTTGATCCCTTGAAACTCCATCCACTTATCCTTAATCCTCGCAGCATTTGAAGCGAGACATTGGTCCTTAACATTCCCTTCTGAATTCCAAGAACTGTTAGCCTTCAAACTCAAAGTAGTACCAACTTTCCGTGCGCTTGAGATCACTGCACAGCTGTTCGAACTAAACAGACTACTGTTCGAACCCTGTAACAGAGAATTACTACAAGGCCCGAAAGCCCCAGTCGCAAGCTTCATATCACGCACTATTTCGCGCTGAAACTGTGTCTGGATGATATAGTTTATTGAGGTTGGCTGTGTGTAATTCAATTGTTTTTGTTCTGATTCAGGCTTCTGAGTTAAGAAGTGCAGCTAGGATTAATGAATGTTTTTGGCTGCGCTTAGGATGTGAATTTATAGTCTGAGGAGAATTGATTTCGTAGAGAAAATCAAGGTGAAGGGGCGAGGAAAGGGGTGGGTGGGACGGTGTTTTGCGTTCGCGTGAAAGTGAGAGTTTGGTAATTAATTTTGTGTGGGGACGTTCTATATATATATTTATTTATTTATTTATTCATACTCCATCGAGCTCACTTTCTAGCTGCCTACTGAAAAAATAAAAAAACATTTGATACTTTCCATAGATTTATCCTACACTAATAAAAATAAGAAAATTTATATTCACAATAAGAATCGATCTGATCCATATATATATATATATATATGATATAAAGTAATATTTTAACCGTAAAATATAATATTTTTTATGGATGAGATTACGTGGAAGATCTATATGTGCGGTTAGAAGTAGGTACCAAATCAAATCGAATATTTTCATTCTTCTTTATTTTTAATTGAACTTGAATTTTAATTATGTCTTGCTCGGAAATCAGACGAGTTTTGGAAAACGAATTACAGTGAACTTGAATGTAATAAAATGAACTAACCTTAATTAATTTGTTTAGTGGAAGAAACATTATTAAACGACACAGATCAAATAAAACAAATTTGAATCTAAAGTCAATTCAAGAATATGAATCTATTTAAACTAATTTAACTTTAAACATATAAGATCGACGGTTACCGTTTTATAATAAACTGCACGTTTCAATTACACTTTTTTAACAGATTAATTATTGAACCACAACAATTCTTACTCAATAATCGTACTCTTTTCCATAAATAAAAATCGAACTCGTGAATTTAACTATAATACTTTAAACTCTACGTCAGTTTAAATATCACGTTTAATTGAGTCCAAGCCACAAAACACACAAATGATATTCAAAGCCAACGATTTGGGAAGATGGTTTGACGAATTTGACATTGGCTCATTATTTATTAAAAAAATAAAAACATTATGGCATTTAATAAACGAGAAAATTTGAAATATTCCGTCCACATTTTTAGGCACGTGCCATTCACAGGACGCGCCTCAGAGTAAAGACCGCAGCGTTTTCTTTTTCTTTACCGGCCTTTTCGACTCCCCCTTTTGGGCTTGAAAAATTAACTACATTTTAAATCTGTGTGAGCACAATTTTGACTATGATTACATCACACAAACTTTTCCTAGTCCTCTTTTCTTTTCTTTTTTTTCTTTTTCTTTTATCTCCCGGCGTAAATAGCCTATTAGTTTTTAATTAAAAATTTAAATACTGAATAATTACTATTTTTCTTCATAGATATCAAAGAAATTGTTGCAACGGATGCGCGGCGATTGAAATTGTTATGTTTTGTACGTACCTTATATCTGAATTTTTTTTAAAAACGTATTCGGATCGAGGTATTTGAAATTACAGTTCTTTGTTGATGTGTGCCTTATTTCATGACTATTTGTCTGAAATGGTATAAATAATTGACATTTTGAAGACTGTTGAAGAGATTTATGTGAGCAAGTGAAATGTGTTTTGGCAAATTAACCTATTTAATTTCATGAGCTATAAAAGCCACAAGACAAAAAAATCACATGCGGAATTTTGATTGAAAAATTAGATTATTTTATATACTTTAAATTTTTTCATTTTTTAAGAATAAGGTTGATATTCAATATTATGATTAGTTTGAATTTATCCAATTAATTTTTTTGAGTGAGAATGTACTTGCTTATGACGCATCATCGAATACCCAAGTCAAACACTACTTGATCTATTGAAAAAGAAAGTGCATATATATATATATATATATATATAAACAGTCAACTAGTCCTTTTATTTCTAAGCTGAAGTAACATTGACTTATTTAATATAATAAAACTTATCAAAATTATATATCTTCTGAATGTTACCTTAACGGCAAAAACTTGTGTGAGACGGTCTCATGGGTCGANCAAATAAATATATTGTGTTTATTGAAACCTTTTGTTCCATCTTCCAAATTCCAATAACCAATCGTTGAAAATAAAATAGATTTGGTTCCACTTACTCCAAACATTTGGTGTAGGTCACGAAATAAATTTATTAAAATAACAAGTCAGCACAATATTTTAGCAGAAAGATTAAAAACTTGATAGATTAATTTCGAACTTATTTTTATGATATTAGTTTTGATTTATTCTTATAATTGTTTTTATATATATAATAACTCCCAACCAATATTCAATGAATAAACCATTTATTTCATTTTTGATGGGTGGACAGAAAGCTCAGTATTTGGAAAATGATAAATTTCGGTGATTGATTAATGTTGTTGATGTAAAGGATAATTACAAAACAAAACCGAACTGAATTCAAGAAAGTAAAAAGTAAATTAAACGAAGAACCATAACTGATTACAAAGTCAGACTGATAAAACATGAGAATAATACTGATAGTTAAATCGATTCTAATCGACTGATTAAACCGAACTGACATGCTATCTAATTGATCAATCAGATAAATCCATATATTCCTGAAGAATCGGTATTTTCATTGATTAAAGATCAGAGCACA
This sequence comes from Primulina huaijiensis, assembly GCF_012295235.1. Classification (NCBI taxonomy): domain Eukaryota; kingdom Viridiplantae; phylum Streptophyta; class Magnoliopsida; order Lamiales; family Gesneriaceae; genus Primulina; species Primulina huaijiensis. The sequence continues at coordinate 20,314,836 of NC_133316.1, forward strand.
GATGAAATATCGGATAAAACTTTCCGTACTAACAGTCACTGAACCTTAAACAAAATGTCAGGTTTCGGCGCACTACCAGAACATATCAGAAAGGATAATGACATCTGCATTTGAAAACAGATATATTTTGAAAATATTATTGTTGCATATTATTAAAGTTATAAATAGATAAATTGAACAAGCTCTAAGATAATTAATTACACCATCTATCTTTGGATTGTAAAAGCAAACTGATCTTCTCTGTAAAAACTTTTCGAGAGTCAAACTGAAATAACCAATACATGCTGATATATTATTATCCGATCATTTTGAGGATCAAATTTGTGGTTAGAACTTCTCTCTGAAATATATGTAATTGAGAGTAAGAAGTCTAACTTATCAAAGTATTTATATTTCAGTTTTACCAAGAGTTTAAGTTATGCATTGTTAAGTTCCATTGAAGTGGGTGATTTCAAATTACTTGTAATTACCAAATTTTTTTAATGCAAACCTTCCATGAGGAAGAAATGGTGAAATAAGAGTTTTTTAAATCTCCGAATATCTAGAAACAATTTTGTGATTATTTATTTTTTAGTCTACCATCCTTACTGATTTTCTTGATAAGCTATTTGTTCAACCATTTTCAGTAAGCTTACTGTCGCACAATTCATACTGATTGACTTATAACTGTTGACCTAATTGACAAGAACAAAATTTCAATATGGTTGACCCAACCAAAATATTTTTGAGATAAAATTTTATTTATCCTTCTAAATTTATTTTCAATACTAAGACTCAACTATTACAGTGGAATCAATGAGGCCCAATCAGTGGCCGATATATAAAACAAAACTTCTCGATTTAACATCTGATTTTGGACTTTTTATTTATTTAGTTTATATCATAATGTAGTTTTTGACAACTTCTTAAATAATCCATTTTCAAGATACTGATGCTAAACACGACATGACATACATGGAAACATCTATGGAAATATCTCGAAGCTATCAACGAATCAATTCCTCTCGACAAACAAAAATGTCAAGAATATTCGAGTGCATGTGTATTCACTTCGATGCTTAAATCAGTATAGTGATCAAAAAACAATAATGTGAATTGAATTACATATGAAAAGAGTAAAAAATTGTAGATAATGATGATTACAAGCCCTTTATTAACAGAGGTAGAGTTCCTAACAATATATTATAAATTATTTGTTTGATACGACAATTAAATCTGAACACATCCACGCAATATTCCAAAATATCTCTAAAATACGATTAAAGATTTGGTGGGATTTTTTTCCACATGATAAAATACCAATATTGATTTATAAGACATCAACTATCCTAACAATGTCATCAACAAAAAAATTTGACGATATTTGGCTTTTCTCATTGTAATAACGCATAAAGATACACCGTCTTAAAAACATCGACAATTGTGCTAAAAAACAAGAGCCATTATGTTAAAACAACAAATTTTTGTGGCTGAATTCACTAATATAACCCTTGAAATCACATATTACAAGTCAATATATTGAACATTCTAAAGGTACACAAAAATGACAAAAACTTGTGTGAGATGGTCTCTCGGGTCGTTTTTTGTAAGACGGATATCTTATTTGGGTCATCCATAAAAAAATATTAATTTTTATTCTAAGAGTATTACTTTTTATTGTGAATATCGGTATGGTTGACCCGTCTCACAGATAAAAATTCGTGAGACCGTTTCACAAGAGATCTACTCCACAAAAATTAAATATGTTGGTTAAAATTCATATCTTCAAAATATATCATGTTAAATCACTAAAAATTTGATTGAAAACTTAAGCAGAAGCGTACTTGATCTTCCAAATCTATACACTCTTAAAAATGAGTTTTGATCTTTCAAATCTACGTACTCTTTTTTTTTTTAGAGAATCCTTTAGTTTATCTTTAGATCTATTTTCTATAATAAGAGTAAAAAAAGAGGAAACATGGCCGCCCACGATCTAAGGACCATGACTCACATATATATAATGTTTATCATTATCTTCTGATATACTCGAAGGTTGCTAGCCAACTATAGTTAATTTCTTTCAAAATTGGAAATGATCACACGTACGAATAATATTTTATAGGTTCAATCACTTCATGCAAAGATTAATATTACATACATCACTTTTTTGTCTATATTCTCTTCGGCTAGACTCAAACGTTTGGTTAAAATGTTTTTTTAAAATATAATGTTTTCACTAAGGTGATTGGTTCAAATATAATGCATGTTATTTCGTATGCTAACTAACTGAGTATGCCCTTTTATAACTTATTATTATAGCTTCTACAATTTCATGATTTACGTATCGACTGGTTTTTGAACTTATATCGTTCATTCGTGCACACATAAAGCTCACCATTTACTACTAAGTACTAACCGCATAAGTCGACAGATTCATTAGAATTTGGTGGAATTTCTTTCTGGAATACCTACCGAGCTTCTTCTATTTTTGGTAAAAATAGATGAAAGAATGCACATTGTTACATCACCACTTCAAATTTCATTTCAACAATTATTTTTTCATCTCAATATCAGACATTGATAGGACCGATTAGGGGACAAGTGCTGAGCTGCGATATTTCTATTCTTGAAATATTGAACAACGATAAATTAAATCGATATTGGTTTTCAAATTAAGAAGAAGAAACCTAAAATAAAATTTAGTAGAGACCGATTAAATATTTTGGTAAATCATTTAAAAGATATGCAAGTTGAATGTTTAAAAATATTTTGGTTGAAGCATTTTATCAAATACTTGGTGTGTAATATTTTGATATTTGAAGAACACATAAAATGCTTAAATAATAGCAATAAGTAAATACAATAAAATAAACATGCACACATTTTTTTTTATGAATATTTGGAATATAACAACTCATATGTCACTCATTCTTCTACCTAAGAATGTATCACTAGAATATTTTGATTTATACAACTCTTATACAAATTTTTTTCAAATTAAGAATTGGAACTCCTAGCACACTCGATTATAGGATGCAATCACAAAATCTACATAATGTTTAACGTCTCTTATGACAAGACTACAAACACAATCTTTAATGTGTTTGTGTGAAGACTCATTCATCTAAACTTCGAAGCTCAACTCTCATGTATATGTGTGAGCGATTGTATGTGAGAAATTAATCATTTACAATCTATGTATATTTCAATTGTATCCTTATATTTGGACTTGCTCTCATTTTAGCGGGTTTTTCTTATATAATAAACTCATGCTTTGAATCTATGTCAAAGCTTGTATTTGATTTTTAAGTTGTTGTATTTATAGCTTCTAAAAATGATATGAATGTTTGAAAAAAGAATACGACTGTTGGGAAAGTTTTTGTACTATATATGATATTGAAACTTTCATATTCGTGTTGTTGGCTTAGTAATTTGGGTTTTCTGTTTAACCTTTTTTTAATGATTGATTATTTGAATCACTGAACTATGAGATATCATCTATTTTTATATTAAATTTAACGGGATTTAGAAGAAAATATTCGAAGATGTGGTGAAAGTGTAAAAAGATTTGAATTTAGACGTACAAATCATATTGTGATGCGGCACATATCAAAATAAAAGTATAAACAATTGTGTCGACAGCAACGACGACAGAATTTTGGATTAACGGTGTATATGTTGTCTCGACTTTAGACTTTTGAGACCCGCGTGCGTCAATTTTTTTTAACTGTCGAGCTCCCGATCTTATTCATTGACGGTATGAGATTGCTTATAAATACTAGCATTTGAGGTCCCTTAGCACACACTACATAAGAACAATAATACATCATCTACACAAAGTTAAAGTACTTAAAATGCTTCAAATCGAAGGAAAGAAGAATAGTTGCAAATTATTCAATGACTAGAGGTAATAATCGATTTATTTTTTTACATATTTTTTTTTTATCATTTTCATCGTTGTGTAGAAACATGATTTTTGAAAAAAAATAAAAAAAAATTCTTTCTATACTACTAAAGTTCTTTTTTTTCTTTTAATTACATACAAGAAAAGGGAATGGCTCGAACAAGAGTCTCCGCCTGCTATACAGTGGTAGAAGACACCATCTAAGCTACAAGCCATTTCTCCAATTTTCTTCTTTTTTTTCCTTTTCTTTTAAAGTAACATAAGATAAGAAGACCGTACCATCCAATCCAATAAAAATTTGGTACACTTTCTTTACCCTTCTTTTCCAATTGATCAGTTAAGATTTTCTTGCAAGAAACGTTTTTCTGAATGTCCATGAAAATTATTCCGTGAAGGGTTCTTTTTAAAAAAGCTTGGGATTAATTATAAACAAATTTAATTTAATAGCTTATCCTTTAATAAGATGATTATCTAGAGAATATGCACCCAATCTATTTCCATCGCTAATTATCTTGTTTAAAAGTTCTAATATTTTATAAATTACCCTTGTATTAATTTTGTTTTGCTAATTAAATCCGTATGTTTCCAGCCATAAATATTCCAAAAAAAAAATGATGCTTCTTTAATCCGATAATTACCAATTATATGATACAGATTGAAACGTGCTATGGTTCGTGATTATCCCTATATGGTCGGATGTAGATAGGCATGTTAAGTATTCTACCGACATTAAATTGTTAATTAATATTGTCTTTAAATATTAAACTTCTATCCACTTAAATTGTAATATATATTAGTAAAAGATACACACGTGTTGCATTTGTTATTATTATTTTTAATTTGATCAAATAATACTAAATTATTAACATGAAATTTTTTTCAATTTAGAAGAGTCGTTCGATTTAAAATGAAAATTTTGTTTAAATTATTTTCTGTATAAAATATGGAGTGACTTGAAAATTTTTTTAGTAGGGTAAGAAGTGTGATTATGAAATTNCGTGTGAGACCGTCTTAAGGGAAAATTTTATGAGATAGATATCTGACTCGACCCAACTCAAACAATATTACTAAAAGTATTATTTTTCACTGCAAATTTGGATCGGTCAACTCGTATCACTCTCACAGATATAGATTCGTGAAACCGTCTAATAAAATACCTACTTATAGTAATTTGAAATTCATAACGTGGGACTAAATATTTGTAAAAAATTTTGTGTTTCTGATAGAAAATAAGCCGCTAACCTCAATAAGAATCTTGAATTCTTAGTCAGTTGAATTGCATGGTGGAATACCATCTTTTACTTTTATGGAGGACGCATCTACGTGCATTGAATGGATGTAACTGTTTTTCTTTAATTGCCTTTTAGATTTAAATAAAAAAAATTATTTTTTAATATAATTTCTTCCTAACTAATCTAACATACATATGATATGATATAAAAAAAAATTAACATAATATATGTGGTAGAACTCACATTATATTTAAAAATATACCATTTATGTTTTCCGATATCGATTCCAATTTAATATATGATATATCTAAATAATCATCGATCTTTCCGCCGAATCTATTAAGTTATTGTGTATTATGCTTAGACCGATTTGAAATTAAACTACTAAAAATAAAGGTTCATGCATGAATACTTCTTATTCCCTTTTTTTTGGCCGAAAGCATGAATGAGAAATACTTTCAATGTTTCACACATTGTTCTTTTGAAATTTAATTAGGTTACATATTAACGTAGCATTTTGAACAATAAAAAAGCAACGTTGAATTTGAATAGCATAATTCACAAATTGGACCACTAGTCTGCCTTGGGCTTGGCAGATCAAATTAGGTTATTGCAATTCAAATTACTAGTAAAATCTCAAATGAAATACGGATAGAAATTAAAGTTTTTAATATTAAATAAAGATTTGGGGATGTGATCTCTAAATGATCTCTTGATTATCTTTTTTGACGAAATTATTTTGTGGAATTTGAATTTCTTGAGTATTTGATCTCCGTGGAGGATGATTTGATATTTCAATATCTTTAATTCGATGGATCAACGCCTTGATATGAGATTAACATTCAAAATTCGGGAAGAACGTGATGAACGCTTTTGATCACACCTTGTAATTTGATGGTCTTGAATTTGATGAGTTCGATTTTGAAGAAGGATACGATGAACGATTTTGTTGATATAAATTTGATGGAAAACTCGATCTTCTTGAATTTGATGAGCAACACGAATCTTCTTGAATTTGAATTATTTGAAGAAGACCACGGTCAACGATTTCGTTGATCTTCTTGAATTTGATGAGAACTCGATCTTCTTGAATTTGATTAATAACACGATGCTTTGAATCATGCCTTTACTTCGCAGATCTTCTTGAATTTGAAGAGTTTAAGGTGAGAATTTATGCATTAAATTCTCCTCTAATTCTTTGTTATTGTGTCTTCTTTCTTGGATATATGCCCCTATTTATAGTTGAATGATGCAAATTCTTTTCATTTTCATTTGATGAGGTGCCGTAATTTGATTGAATCATCGTGGTTTATTTGGTAATTATTTTCCATTAATCACAAGATTAGATTTCAAATACTAAAAATATTACTGATTTTTTTCATGCAGTGCAAGATGCAATCTTGGTTTAAAATCTCAATTTGATCACAAAATATATTATAATATCAATTAATTAACTATTTATTTTGTAAGAATTAGATTCCAAATAAATAAAAAATCACATCGATATTTAAAATTATTTTGTATTTGCTATAATTTTAAGGTCAAAAAATTTAATTTTTTACAGTTATATATCTGTTTTAAAAAATTAATAATAATGATCGCTTTTTGCAGTTAAAATGGAAAATTAAAGCCAAACCCGTGCCAAACCATGATCAAAATTGTATTTTTTTTTTTAAAAAATACAATGTATTAATTATTGTCTCCTTTTTGGAGAAAAAAAAGGAGTCAAATTATGTGATACAATTACATTTTTAGCTAAAAATAAATTTTTTTAAAAAACCCCGAAATCCTCCTCTTCGAATTGATGCACACGTTGGATGATGGGTTCAACCGATATTTCTTTTAATTATCAGGATTATAATAAATAATTAATAAATTATTTATGAGGTTTAAATCATTATATTAAAAGCTCTCTCTTCGATCGTGAAACATAATTCACACTTTAATTGGTATAAAATATTAAAATCAAGATTTAGACCTAACTCAATTCAAAAAATTAACCAAAGAGGAGAATCGCTCAAGTCCATATATACAACTCGTAATGATTTAATTCAGCCGATGTGTGACATTTAACACATCACTCACGCCTAGGAATAAAGAATTGGAGCACGAAGTTCATATATTGAGTAATCCATAGGACAATCCATAATCTGTAATTGGTTATGCAAGGGCCTTTATATATTAGATCAACTAAAAGAAAGCAGTTAAAGTAATATACGACTTCTCAAGACAAAACAATACTATCCAACACAAACCACCAAGCTTCATCATTGATCAATTTTGTAAAACATCTTCTATCCAACCTGATTCATAAAAACATATTAATTTTTATACAAAAAATATTACTTTATAGACTGACTCGACCTCTATCACGGATATAGATTCGTGAGACCGTCTCATATAAGACTTATTTAAAAAGATCATAATATCTCTACTATTTTATAAAGCTTCAGCATCATATAGAAAATTATTTGTTCCGACTTGATTACATCGAACAAAATGTATGCTTAATCGAGCTCTTATTATTTTACTAAAAGTTTTAAATGATAATAACGACGGTATTACACTATTTTTAAATCACACAACAGAAACAATTAATATTTTTTAAAAACCCCTTATTGCTATATAAAATTTATATTTCAAAGAATTTAAAATTTCAATGTCGGCAGAATCAACCTCAACTGCACATACCGTTTTCAGGTCTTCCACCAATATTCCACCTATTTTTCAATGTCATCATACGATTCAGTTCAAAAGAGACACGTGGATTCAAAATTTGGGAACTGTTTCTTTTCACATTTATGTACTTTTGCAGATATTTTTTAGTTGCCCGTGGATTTCCCAATGTTTAGGATAAATCGTCACAAAAAGTACAAAAGCTGACGTTTTAATTCATGTTTAAGAATAACCGTCCAAAGAAATCAAAATCGGCGTTTTTGTCGGAGATGAAATTATGGTCAATTGACGACCTTAACGTGTTTTGTTTTAAAAAAAATAGCACTTTCCAGATGTATTGAAATAAGTGGAGAACGCTATTTTATTTTTGGCAAAAACGTGAGACGGTCTCACGTGTCATATTTTGTGAGACAGATCTCTTATTTGGGTCATCCATAAAAAATATTTCTTTTTATGCTAAGAGTATTACTTTTTATTATGAATATCGGTAGGGTTGACTCGTTTCACAGATAAAGATTTGTGAGACCGTCTCACAAGAGACCTACTCTTTATTTTTTCAACACAATAGAGTTTTTTTAAAACACAAAAACTTTTGTGAGACGGATATTTTATTTAGGTCATCTATTACAAAAATTAATTTTTTTGGAATTTTTTTAAAAAAATTCCTTATTATAAAATTCCTTATTATCGTAAATAAACACAGAATTGATTCATCTCATGGATAAAAATATGTAAGACGGTCTCACAAAACATACTATTTTTTAAAACGGCCCTTTTTGTAAACTAAAGTGAAATTGTAGAGGAGATAGATGAGTTCATGTGTGCAGGAACATTTAACGTTTTACAACAAATAATTTATTTCCTAATAAATGTGATTTCCATGTTACGTACTTAACTTGAGGTTACTTGTAACGAAGTTACCCCTAGGCCCAAAGTTACATGCGACTTAGATAAGATTTGTGGTGACGTGAAAATAAATTTTCCGATATTGTATTATCAATCTTTGTGTGAAACATATTTCTCAATGAAATATTGTAGAAGATATGATATGGGAGTCGGTGTTTACAGTCATCTCATTTGAATATATGCCTACCTATTAATAAATATATTTCAATTTACAATCTCATCTAGGTCAAAGGACATCTTACACATGTTGGATCTCGGTTTTCTACGTGCCCAAACGCAGCGGAAGTTTAAAATTTTTATTTTATTTTGAAAACAAAAATAATTCTTTTGGACATTCGTATGGTTTTCAGGAATTAAACATGCATAGAATGTTTAAAGAATTATACCTTTGTGAATTAAATCACTGGACTTCAACTAATCCGGTATAAACGGATTAGCTCTTGTTGATTCCCTACGAACTTTCTTCGATGAAATCTTCCTATCAAGTCCACGACTGGATGATATGTTCCTCTTCCAAATTGCACTAGAAAATTTGGAAGAGATTTTACGTTGGAGACTAAAACGAGAGGCGGCTCAACCTTGGAAAGAAAAACCAAAGAGGCCAATTTTTTTTTTCTTTGGAAAGTGGGAGTCTCGAAAGATGAAGGGTTGTGGTGGGCTAGGGTTTTTTTTTTTTTCATCAACATGTGTTATTTATAATTAAATAATAACCTAATGACATAATTAACATTAATGGGCTTGATTTAATTAATTGAGCTAGTCCAACTAGTTTAATTAATTTAATCAAAGCCTATTAAAACTTTAATTATTTATTATGATGGACTTGTACTCTTACAAGCCCATTAAACATACCCACCTTATTTAATTTATTAATTAATAAACTCAACTTTTGAGCTTAATAAATTAAATACATTATAAATTCAACATTTGAATTTATTATTTAAATTATAAATTCAACTCATTGAATTTTTATCACTTCCAAAATTTAATATTTAATAAACCCAACATTTGAGTTTAATAAATCATATTCTCAAATTTTATAAATTCAACTACTTGAATTTATTCTCTCAAAATTTAATTATCATAAATTCAACTCCTTGAATTTACTATATAATATAAATTCAACTTCTTGAATTTATTCTCTCAACGGGAACAAACAATCCAGTACTTGTGTGACCCTCAATGGTTCAGGGATACAGCTAGCCGTGGGTTCACAACTCTTTGTGATTCAGGACATAATCCTTTATTCGGGCTTACCCTAGTTAGCCCCATTCTTTTCATCAACACCTTGATTAAGAATGTCAGAACTCATTTCTGATTGCACCCATCGGATCATGGTAAGAGCGTCTAGTAGCATCGCCCCATGATCCCCTAGGTATCACTGATAGTGCCTGCAAGAACCAGTCGATTATGATTAACGTACAGTACGGTCCCTTCATCTCATATATCCCGATCGAATCTGCAACCATTGGTTCATCGAGGGTTGCATATTAATTCGATAACTATGTGATAACTATAATAGTGGCATCGCGTGTACTATTGGAGAACTCCTTCTTCAATGTACATCTCATACTCTGGCCAGAGATTCCATGCACTATTATTACATTAGATCACATAGGATATCCACACCCGTAGGTGAGCGGTGAATCCCCGACTACAATGCACTGGCTCCTATATGTGTCGCAACTATACCCAACCTCGCCACCTGATGACTCTCCTGGAGTCGGTAAACGAGTCAAAGCACAGCCCTAGCATATAGAGCCTCAGTGTTGTCCCGGGTCGTAAGGACTAATGGTGTACAATCATAACCACGGACTTATCCTCTCGATGAATGATAACCACTTGGAAAGTCCGAGGGAGGGTTGTTCGGTATAATCATCATATGACTACCCATCTGTATGTTTGGACATCTCTATGCCCTTACCAAGAAACGCAGTACACAACATCACAGATGCTAGTCTCGAGCTCAAGCGACCTTTATCCACGTTTTAGGCGGCTGAATCGACTAGGAACGAATTTAGATCATACAGTGTTTACAAATGAGTTTCAACATCGAATTACGATTCATTTGTATTAAAGTATAATCAAGGTCTTTATCTATGTTTGAAATCATGGGTATACAGATAAAGAAATAACAAACCATGAAATAATGAATTATATTAAAATAAAGATTGTTCTTTACAACTGAGTCAATAAAATCCCTAGTCAACAGTTGACTTGCAGGGCATCTACTCTAACAATCTCCCACTTGCCCTAGAGCCAACTACCCATAAACTTTAATCCCATTGCTTCGCGATGCTTCTCAAACAATGGTCCTGGCAAGGGCTTCGTAAGTGGATCGGCAACGTTATCTGCAGAGGGGACTCTTTGGACTGATATGTCTCCCCTTCCCACAATCTCCCGGATGATGTGGAATTTCCTCAGTACATGTTTGGATCGCTGATGAGACCTTGGTTCCTTTGCTTGCGCAACGGCACCAGTGTTGTCGCAGTACACCGGGACTGGATCAACTCCGTTAGGAATAACGCCCAACTCTTGGACAAAATTCCTCATCCAAACTGCCTCTTTAGCTGCAGCAGATGCAGCAATGTACTCAGCTTCAGTGGTGGAATCCGCAACGGTGTCTTGCTTGGAACTTTTCCAAGAGACAGCCGCACCATTAAGCATGAATACAAAACCAGAGGTCGATTTCGAATCATCTACATCACATTGGAAGCTAGAATCAGTGTAGCCTTCCAATTTTAATTCTCCACCCCCATAGACCATGAACAAGTTCTTAGTTCTTCTCAAGTACTTAAGAATATCTTTCACGGCCTTCCAATGCATTGGACCAGGGTTCGCCTGATATCTGCTTGTAACACTCAAAGCGTAAGCAACATCAGGACGTGTCGATATCATACCATACATGATACTACCAATAGCTGACGCATATGGAACACGTGTCATCATCTCTATCTCTTCTTCAGTTTTGGGACACATTGCTTTCGATAGAGTAACACCATGACACATTGGTAAGTATCCTCTCTTGGACTCTTCCATAGAGAATCGCTTAAGAATGGTATCGATATAAGTGGCTTGGGTGAGTCCCAGCATCCTCTTCGATCTATCTCTATAGATCTGTATTCCCAATACATAAGATGCTTCACCCATGTCCTTCATGGAGAATTTACTGGCCAACCATACTTTAGTTGATTGCAGTAATCCTACATCATTCCCAATGAGCAGGATATCATCAACATAAAGTATTAGGAATGTCACTGCACTCCCACTAGCTTTCTTGTACACACATGGTTCCTCGGGATTCTTAGCAAAACCAAACTCTTTGATAGTGCTATCAAATCTGAGGTTCCAACTCCTTGACGCCTGCTTGAGACCATAAATTGATCTTTGAAGTTTGCATACCTTATGTTCACTTCCTACTGATGTGTATCCCTCAGGTTGAGACATATAAATTTCTTCTTTGATGTCTCCATTGAGAAATGCAGTCTTTACATCCATTTGCCATATCTCATAGTCATACCATGCTGCTATGGCTAGTAGTATTCTAATGGACTTAAACATAGCAACTGGTGAAAAAGTTTCCTCATAGTCAACCCCTTGCCTTTGAGTATAACCTTTTGCAACCAGTCTTGCTTTGAAGGTCACTACCTTTCCATCCGCCCCAAGCTTTCTCTTGTAGATCCATTTGCATCCTATGGGAACAATTCCCTCAGGTGGATCCACTAATGTCCAGACTTGGTTTGAATACATAGAGTCCATTTCTGACTGCATGGCTTCAAGCCATTTGGTTGAATCAGTATCAGATATTGCTTCTTTGAAATTCATTGGATCACATCCAACACAAGGCTCATCATGGCCTTGTTCATGAAGAAGTGTATATCTGGCAGGTGGTCTAATAACCCTATCAGACCTTCTAGGAGCTTGTACTTCAACTACTGGTTCTAGGGGATTAGGTTCAACTTCTAAAGTTGAGGGAGTATCTTGAATTTCTTCAAGTTCTATCATCTTGCCTTTTCTATCTAATAGAAACTCCCTTTCCAAAAAGGTGGCATTTCTTGAAACAAACACTTTTGCTTCACTAGGATGATAGAAATAATATCCAACAGAATTCTTTGGATATCCTACAAAGTAGCACAAAGTGGATCTACTATCCAATTTGTCTCCCACTGTCTGCTTCACATACGCAGGACATCCCCATATTCTCAAGTAAGAATACTTGGGAGGTTTCCCCATCCATATCTCATATGGTGTTTTATCCACTGCTTTAGTATGGACATTATTCAACAACATTGCCGCAGTTTCAAGCGCAAAGCCCCAAAACGATGTAGGCAATTCAGTGAATCCCATCATAGATCGAACCATGTCCATCAAAGTTCGATTTCGACGTTCAGAAACACCATTCAATTGTGGTGTTGCTGGTGGAGTCCACTGTGAGAGAATCCCATTCTCTTTTAGATAACCCAAAAATTCAGCACTCAAGTATTCTCCACCTCGATCAGATCGAAGTGCTTTAATACTTCTTTGTAGCTGATTTTCTACTTCAGATCTGAATTCTTTGAACTTTTCAAATGCTTCAGATTTGTGTTTCATCAAATAAACGTACCCATACCTCGAATGGTCATCAGTAAAGGTAATGAAGTAGTAATGCCCAAATTTTGTGCTAACACTTAGCGGGCCACAAACGTCCGTGTGGATCAAATCCAGTAGACCATGTGCACGTTCCACGTTTCCACTGAATGGAGTTTTAGTCATTTTTCCTTTTAGACAGGACTCACAAGTTGGTAGTGAATTTATGTCTGACAGGTCAAACATGCCTTCTCCCACTAGCTTGTGCATCCTTCTTTGGGAAATATGACCTAGTCTAGCGTGCCATATTTGTGCGGGATTTGGATCTTCTATTTTTCTTTTGTTTGTTGTTGTTTTCGTACGCGCTTAGATATTGTTCAACGGAATATCTTTTAATTGTAAGTTATAGAGATCGTTTGTTAATTCTCCAGTCCCAATCAAACATTCATTCTTGTATAAATTGCAAACACCTTTAGCAAAAACACAAGAATAACCATCCCTATCAAGCATAGAAATAGAAATAATGTTTTTAACCAATTCAGGAACAAATAAAACATCTCTCAGAAACAACTTAAAATTATTGTCCAAAATTAAAGTAACGTCTCCAATGGCAGTGGCAGCAACTCTTGCTCCATTTCCCAGTCTTAGAAAGGTCTCAACATCTCTAAGCCTCTTGCTTCTTCCCATCACCTGCAAATCATTGCATAGATGAGAACCACATCCGGTATCCAATACCCAAGAAGAGCAATTAATAGAAACATTAACTTCAATATAAAACATACCATGGCCAGAACGCTTCTGGGCAAGATACTCCGCGCAATTACGCCTCCAATGTCCAGGCTTGTTGCAGTGGAAACAGATTTGTTCTGACTTGTCAGGCTTTGTGGGCCCCGGATTTGGTTTCTTGTATGGCTTCTTGTTGGGCTTGTTCTTCTTTGGAGGGGCAGAACGTTTCTTGCCTTTATTTGGGGCTCCCTTTTTCGTACCATACGAAGAACCCACCAGAAGAACATGCTTTTCCTTTTTAATTGTGGCCTCATAATTAGTGAGCATATTGACCAACTCTTCAAGGGTGGCCTCAAGCTTATTCATATTAAAATTAACCACAAATCCATCGAACGAGGCAGGTAAAGACAGCAATAGAATATCAGTCGAGAGCTCACTAGGCATAACCAAGTCGAGTCCCACCAACTTCTCGATGAGCCCAATCATCCTAACACCATGCTCATGGACCGAAGCCCCCTCTCGCAAGCGTGTAGTCATGAGTTCTTTAACAGTAGCATGTCTCTCTGAACGAGTTTGTACAGCATACAATTCTTTCAGATGAAGGTGAATGTCAGCAGCATTCACCGCCTCCTCGAACCTCCTCTGAAGTTCATTCGACATAGAAGCCAACATGTAGCTCTTAGCTTGGAGATCATGATCCCAATGTTTCTCAAGCTTAGCTAATTCAGTCCTACTGATATCAGGAGCCGCCTCCTTAGGTGGCTTCTTATCAAGCACATACGCAATCCTTTCGGAGTTCAGAACAATCTTTAAGTTTCGAAACCAGTCATGATAGTTAGGGCCAGTCAATTTGTTTTGATCGAGAATGATTGAAAGCGGGTTACGAGTAGTCATCGTAAATATACTGAAAATGGAAAAACAGATAATGGTTACTGATAATTTTAAAATAATTCTAAGATATAAAATATGGATTTTTATTTTATAAATTTCCTCCCACTATTTTGACATTTCCACCACCCTCTGATGAAAAAGGGAAATCGTATTTCCTTAGTAGGCACGTAGAGTCCAATTAGCCAATTATAATCCCGAATAATATCAGCCAATTATAATTTCTAAAAGGTAGAATCCAATTGCATCCCCATGCAACCTCCGCGTGTTTTGCCTCACGTTTAATAAGGACCCAATAATATGACGCCGTTTATTTTCACGTGTCAAACCAACCCATCAATATTGAATTATAGTAGACGGTCGCCATGAGTTCCCCCAATAATATGAGCCGAAGTCATGGGAGTTCCACTCAATTCACATCATATGTCCGGTGGAAGTCACAGCTTTCCGGCGTACAGGTCTCCCCAATAATATGAGCCAGACACTGTCCGCGGGTAGCGATCAACATGCAACCACGGTTGATGGAAGGCAAGGAAAAATTAAACTCTTTTAATTTTTACTTTTTCGGTTTGATATAAATTTTGAATCTTATTCAAAATGAGGGATTTTAATTTTAAAATTGTCTCATCATTTTAATTTAAAAATCGCGTGCCACGACNTCATGTTTAAGAATAACCGTCCAAAGAAATCAAAATCGGCGTTTTTGTCGGAGATGAAATTATGGTCAATTGACGACCTTAACGTGTTTTGTTTTAAAAAAAATAGCACTTTCCAGATGTATTGAAATAAGTGGAGAACGCTATTTTATTTTTGGCAAAAACGTGAGACGGTCTCACGTGTCATATTTTGTGAGACAGATCTCTTATTTGGGTCATCCATAAAAAATATTTCTTTTTATGCTAAGAGTATTACTTTTTATTATGAATATCGGTAGGGTTGACTCGTTTCACAGATAAAGATTTGTGAGACCGTCTCACAAGAGACCTACTCTTTATTTTTTCAACACAATAGAGTTTTTTTAAAACACAAAAACTTTTGTGAGACGGATATTTTATTTAGGTCATCTATTACAAAAATTAATTTTTTTGGAATTTTTTTAAAAAAATTCCTTATTATAAAATTCCTTATTATCGTAAATAAACACAGAATTGATTCATCTCATGGATAAAAATATGTAAGACGGTCTCACAAAACATACTATTTTTTAAAACGGCCCTTTTTGTAAACTAAAGTGAAATTGTAGAGGAGATAGATGAGTTCATGTGTGCAGGAACATTTAACGTTTTACAACAAATAATTTATTTCCTAATAAATGTGATTTCCATGTTACGTACTTAACTTGAGGTTACTTGTAACGAAGTTACCCCTAGGCCCAAAGTTACATGCGACTTAGATAAGATTTGTGGTGACGTGAAAATAAATTTTCCGATATTGTATTATCAATCTTTGTGTGAAACATATTTCTCAATGAAATATTGTAGAAGATATGATATGGGAGTCGGTGTTTACAGTCATCTCATTTGAATATATGCCTACCTATTAATAAATATATTTCAATTTACAATCTCATCTAGGTCAAAGGACATCTTACACATGTTGGATCTCGGTTTTCTACGTGCCCAAACGCAGCGGAAGTTTAAAATTTTTATTTTATTTTGAAAACAAAAATAATTCTTTTGGACACTCGTATGGTTTTCAAGAATTAAACATGTATAGGATGTTTAAAGAATTATACCTTTGTGAATTAAATCACTGGACTCCAACTAATCCGGTATAAACGGATTAGCTCTTGTTGATTCCCTACGAACTTTCTTCGATGAAATCTTCCTATCAAGTCCACGACTGGATGATATGTTCCTCTTCCAAATGGCACTAGAAAATTTGGAAGAGATTTTACGTTGGAGACTAAAACGAGAGGCGGCACAACCTTGGAAAGAAAAACCAAAGAGGCCAATTTTTTTTTTCTTTGGAAAGTGGGAGTCTCGAAAGATGAAGGGTTGTGGTGGGCTAGGGTTTTTTTTTCATCAACATGTGTTATTTATAATTAAATAATAACCTAATGACATAATTAACATTAATGGGCTTGATTTAATTAATTGGGCTAGTCCAACTAGTTTAATTAATTTAATCAAAGCCTATTAAAACTTTAATTATTTATTATGATGGACTTGTACTCCTACAAGCCCATTAAACATACCCACCTTATTTAATTTATTAATTAATAAACTCAACTTTTGAGCTTAATAAATTAAATACATTATAAATTCAACATTTGAATTTATTATTTAAATTATAAATTCAACTCATTGAATTTTTATCACTTCCAAAATTTAATATTTAATAAACCCAACATTTGAGTTTAATAAATCATATTCTCAAATTTTATAAATTCAACTACTTGAATTTATTCTCTCAAAATTTAATTATCATAAATTCAACTCCTTGAATTTACTATATAATATAAATTCAACTTCTTGAATTTATTCTCTCAACGGGAACAAACAATCCAGTACTTGTGTGACCCTCAATGGTTCAGGGATACAGCTAGCCGTGGGTTCACAACTCTTTGTGATTCAGGACATAATC